>NC_079428.1:9724301-9736801 GCF_026213295.1 Gadus chalcogrammus | reverse complement strand
CTGTGCCCCAGTTTGTTGCCTACGGGCCAGTCTGCTTTCTATGGGCCAGTCTGCTGTTCTTTGGGCCAAACTGCTGTTCTATGGGCCAGTCTGTCCTACTATTGGCCAGGCTCTCCCTCTATGGGCCAGTCTGTCCTACTATTGGCCAGGCTCTCCTTCTATGGGCCAGTCTGTCCTACTATTGGCCAGGCTCTCCCTCTATGGGCCAGTCTGTCCTACTATTGGCCAGGCTCTCCTTCTATGGGCCAGTCTGTCCTACTATTGGCCAGGCTCTCCTTCTATGGGCCAGTCTGTCCTACTATTGGCCAGGCTCTCCTTCTTTGGGCCAGTCTGTCCTACTATTGGCCAGGCTCTCCTTCTATGGGCCAGTCTGTCCTACTATTGGCCAGGCTCTCCTTCTATGGGCCAGTCTGTCCTACTATTGGCCAGGCTCTCCTTCTATGGGCCAGTCTGTCCTACTATTGGCCAGGCTCTCCTTCTATGGGCCAGTCTGTCCTACTATTGGCCAGGCTCTCCTTCTATGGGCCAGTCTGTCCTACTATTGGCCAGGCTCTCCTTCTATGGGCCAGTCTGTCCTACTATTGGCCAGGCTCTCCTTCTATGGGCCAGTCTGTCCTACTATTGGCCAGGCTCTCCTTCTATGGGCCAGTCTGTCCTACTATTGGCCAGGCTCTCCTTCTATGGGCCAGTCTGTCCTACTATTGGCCAGGCTCTCCTTCTATGGGCCATTCTGTCCTACTATTGGCCAGGCTCTCCTTCTATGGGCCAGTCTGTCCTACTATTGGCCAGGCTCTCCTTCTATGGGCCATTCTGTCCTACTATTGGCCAGGCTCTCCTTCTATGGGCCAGTCTGTCCTACTATTGGCCAGGCTCTCCTTCTATGGGCCAGTCTGTCCTACTATTGGCCAGGCTCTCCTTCTATGGGCCAGTCTGTCCTACTATTGGCCAGGCTCTCCTTCTATGGGCCAGTCTGTCCTACTATTGGCCAGGCTCTCCTTCTATGGGCCAGTCTGTCCTTGACTAACTTACGCGTAACCTGACTGTTACCACTTTATTTATTTTTTTGCTACTGTCGTTAACGTTTATGTTGGCATCTACGTTATTAGTACCCGTATTCAGTTCTATTGACGTCCTTTCAGTATGTTTTCTTGGGGTGTTATTGTTTTCAAAAGTGTCTTTCTCTGACCTTCCACCTGCCACCTGAATCCCCCATGTGGGAGCCATAAAGTACCGTCTTATGATCGTGTCTGGTGAGCTAGCTAGTTAGCCACTGCAGGGCGCTGCTATGCTGCTACATCTTACCGAGTGAAACCAGATGGACAGATGGAGCAGCTGTTGCTCTCACTTCTGGTTTAATTCTGATTTTAAGACGATGAGGCAGAATTGGACAGAAAAATGTGCAGAGTCATCTCATGATAGCGCCGGCCTTGGGGCCCACCTTCTGTTGATTGCGCTGCCACTCTTTCTCTCTCTCCCTCTCTCTCTCTCTCTCTCTCTCTCTCTCTCTCTCTCTCTCTCTCTCTCTCTCTCTCTCTCTCTCTCTCTCTCTCTCTCTCTCTCTCTCTCTCCATCTGTCTCACCTTCTCCCTCTCGCTCCATCATCTCCGTCTACCTGTCTGCCTCCCCTTCAGTCGTGATGCCATATTTAGCACGCCCATCTGTACAACAACATGCGCTGTCTGTATGTGCCTCCACCCCTCTCTCTCTCTCTCTCTCTCTCATTCCCCATCCCCCCCCCCTAATATCAGCCTCTCTCTTCATCACTCTGTCCTCCGTCTCTCTGGCTGCTGTATATCTCTCAATAGCTCTCCCTTCTCCTCTCTTTCTTCCTCCCCTCTCCGTCTTTCTCTCCCCCTCTCACTCTCCCTCCCCACCTCCCTCTCCTGCCTTTCTATGGCTATATCTCTCAATATATCTCCCCCCCTCTCTGTCTCTCTCCTCCTCTCGCTGTCTCTCTCTCCTCCTCTTGCTTTACCTTCCCACATCGCTCTCTGCCTCCCTTTTCCTCTCTCCCTCCCTCTCTCTTTCCACTCTGTCTTTCTCTCCCCATATCTATACTGCCCCATCTCTCTCTCTCCCTCACTCGCTCTTTTCTCTCCCCATCTCTCTCTCTCCTCCCTTCCGCTGGCTATGTGTCTCAATATCTCTCCCTCCCCGTCCCTCTTCCTAATTCCCTTCATGTCTTTCTCTCCTCATCCCTCCTGCCCCATCCCTTTCCTCTCTCCATGCCTTCCACCCACCTCGGAGGGGGATGTCTGAATAATTGACAGCGGGTACAGGGAGGATGATGTGGTGTCTATCAGGGCCGCTACCGCTCCACCCCGCCCTCTCTCTCTGGGTCTCTGAAGCCCCAGTCTGTGAACCTGTCCCTGGGGAGTCTGAACCCCACCCCGGCCCCCTCTGTGCCTGGCTGGCGGCTGTTTGGTTGGGCATTAAACACAGGGATTACCCTAGCTACACCAGGATTAGGTGCTGGTGTTTGTGTGTGTTTAGGGACACCGAGTCGATGTTTGGTGCCTTTGTTTGGTTTTTATTGTGCGTTTATCCGTGGCCCATGAGATATCTGTTTTTGCCACATTTAATTTGGGGCACAGCGACAGCCACCGGCCCTTCATAGTAATCGAGCCGTTTTCACACTTTCTATCAGGGTGGAAAAGTACAGCAAATTATCTTGACTTTTTGACTCCTGCCCTCCATTGCATACAACACATCGCAAGTGTTGTCTAATAATTGGCCCTCTTACCTCCTGGTTTTCCATGGCAACAAGCAACAGTGAAAGAGCATTCAATTGTGATATCGTGTCGACTTGCTTGGAAGCCCATCCGAAAGAATTCAGTTGGCGTGGAAAACAAAAGGAATACACGTGATAAAGAAAGGAAAAAAGCATTGCCACCCTTTGACATGTAAACAAAACAAAGAATGTCTAAAACCGTCGCGCTTCCCGTGAAGTTTTTTCTGCCACGCTACCGATAACGACAAAGTGTGAAAACCCCTGAGCGACCCTGAAAAAAACTAAACCGACGGGAGAAGCAGAATCGCTGAAGCACAGAAAAACGTTTTTTCTTCTTTCTCTTTTTTCTTTTTCCTTTCCGACGTCTGAAAGTATCCCCATCACTGTAAGTGTTGTGTTTTGACGGCGGGTGTAAAAAATTGCAGTCCCTCCGAGACGTTTCGGTGGGGGTAGACACGGCCCCAGAGTGCAGGGCCGCCACAATCATGTGGAGTGTCTCGGCGGGCCCCAGCAAACGGCCCCCGTTCACACACACTTTGTTTCGGTTGGTGCTCTAATCCGGTGTCAATTCCGGTCCTCCTTCATAACACTGTGTCAATCTCGATGGGAGTACGTGTGTGTGGGTTGGTGTGCGTGTGTGTGTGTGTTCCTACACAACACTGTTTCACTCTTGGTGTGTGTGTGTGTGTGTGTGTGTGTGTGTGTGTGTGTGTGTGTGTGTGTGTGTGTGTGTGTGTGTGTGTGTGTGTGTGTGTGTGTGTGTGTGTGTGTGTGGCGGATGTGAAAGGAGCCTCACCCACGCATGATGTGTAACGCCACAGGCAGGATTGATACACACATGCCCACACCGCCAAACACCAAGGTAAACACAAACACACTCTCCAGACAATCACGTGCACGTCGTTTTCTGGTGCACAAGATCGACCAGTAGCAGTAAATGTTGCACAATAAATGCTCATACAGAGCCGCAACAGGGAGGCTAGCAGGCTGACAGACGGACGGAAGCACACACAAACACTGTTCTTATCACCTATCTACTTACTGACAGACTGACAAACAGACTCTCAAACTAAGAACTTCCATAGAGTATAGAAAGCAATACTCATAATGAGAAGTTAAAGTTTAAAAACAAAATTGTGCATTTTATGAAGAGCCTTAACAGTTACTTTGTATTTTTATGTGTGGACAGAATGATCAGTAATGAATAGAAAATAAATCGTTGTTAGCAATTGAGGCGGTTAATCCATAGTTTTAGTTTTGTTGAAACCAATATAAAAGTATTCTCAACCTTGTATAATACAGCGCAGAAGACTAAAAGTATTGCTATTTCAATCCTCCCTTGGAGGCTTTAGCCTTAAAGCATACCACCAGTAAAGCAAGTCTCATTTGAAAGACTAAGTGTACAATTCATTAGCACACTGGCAGAAAAATCCCCATACATTTCTGAAGGGAATTGACATCAAGAACTTTTTCAGTTTGTCTCACAGCATGTTTCTTTGCTGTTTCTTTCCTTGTGTGGCTCAATTATGCACAGCCCACTACTAATCGAAAAAATACCTTTCAAAAGGTTATTTCTTGTATTATTAATGAACCGTGCCGTTAAGCAGCACAGAGAGAGAAAAGTGTTTTGTATTATTAAACCTCCACATATTTTATATTCCTTCTTAAGCCTAATAGACACCACATTGCATTTAACTACCCCGCATATACCATACCCTCACTGTATACAGCGCAACAACGATAAACAATAAAACACATAAAAATGAATATCCTCCACCAAATATTATAAATAAATAACAATTTCTTATGACGATTTTTTGTTGGCACTCAAAGCACTTGAGAAAGCGACTGTGTGTGATATAAATGTTATTAAAATACTACAAAAGAAAGCGCCTGGGGTTTTGGAGTCAAAAGAGCAAGCCGAGACATTGTCGGAGGTAGGGGCTGTTCGAGCTACACGGAAACGCAGCCTTTCAGTGGTTCGTTGGCAGTTTGCTCTCGAGGTTTTTGGCACTCGTTGTGTGTCCTCGCGGAGCCAGGCCGGGGCTTTGCTCTGAACTCGCTACAGACTCGTGGGTTGTTATTTATTTTTATTATGCAAGTGTACTTCACATAATACCAATACTTTGGGGCGCCGGTGAATGAATAAAGACGGAGTAGAAAGGGAGTAAGTAAGCGGAACGCAGTAAAACATAGACATTGACCGAATCCAGCCAGAGAGTGGTTAACTGTGCCCCGTCCAAGACGAACGGTCGAATCGCAACAGAGGAGACGAGAGGAACAAAAACTCTGTTCAACAGGAATGGCCAAACCCCAATGCAGAGAGGCTGCAGTCAGATCTCATAGAGAAAGGTCGCTGGTTGACGGGTTGTTTGTGGGGTTCTTAGGTGTGGGTACGGAGGTAGAGGCCGGGCGTAGGGCGCTGGATGTTGCATCCTGTGGACTCAGAATGCCAGTAGCGCCACGAACAGCGGTTCGCAGACACAAGTTGAGCCAATTATGTTCCTCCCGTCACGTCGGAGTTCAAAGGGTTTTGATGTGTTGTTCATAAAGGACTCGCTAGTGCGCGTGACGGGCAAGACAAACGCAGCGCTTTAGCGGCTTTCTCTGTTCCCAGCGTTTGGGAGATAATGTAAGTAGTGTGTGTGAGGAAATGAAAGAGAAAGACACTAAGTAGGACGTAAGTACCACGGCGCAGCCATGAAATTAACATCTGATGCATACACGTCTCCGGCAGCTACAGCACTTTCTTTCCTGCTCCTACAGTCATGTATATAAATGCACATATTCTGTATATATATATATATTTATATATATATATATATATATATGTATTATTTGATTTTGACTTGTTTCGAGGAACATTTCATCAGGTCAAAAAAAGTCTTTGGATCTTCGTGTCTCCATTTTGCGTGTCTACACACGCATACCAATTTTGGCGATAACAAGCCGAGCGATTCCCGCTTCCCCCCCGACGTCTCCCTTCGTGTCTAGTGTGAGACGCGGGGCCGTGCCCCTGATGGTTCATTCCCCGCTAGCCGTTATTGCATTGCCTTAGCGCTGGGACATGTCCCCCCCCCCATAATCCAAATGATGTCGCAGAGGGTTTGAGCGCTGCGCTGATAGGCCCGTAGGCAGCAGTTAGTTGTTTGGATTTTTGTATTCCAAAACCTTCCATCCCCCCCCCCCCCCCCCCCCCCCCCTCCGCTCCCCCCTCCTCCTTTGCATCACCCCCCCCACCCCCCCCCCCCACCGCCGTAGTCAGCGCAATCGCCGCCCTCCGCCTTGTCGGCCCCGTTTACGGGAACCGTGAAATGAGAAATCTGTTTTGGCAAATGAGCAAAACAAATGGACTTGTTTGTTCCCCCTGCCCCCAATCACCCAGCCCTCCTATTACCTGGTGGCTCGGACAGCGAAACCCAGACGCACTCATGAGTGTGACACGGGTCGAGTGGCCTCAGATGCATTCTAATGCGTGCTGACCACAGGGTAAAGGGTTCGAGTCGGTCCCTCCCTCGCTCTCCCGCTTATCGTACTCCATAGCGCTGTCTGTTTCTCTGTCTGTCTCTCTCTCTCTCTCTCTCTCTCTCTCTCTCTCTCTCTCTCTCTCTCTCTCTCTCTCTCTCTCTCTCTCTCTCTGCTGTCTTTTCCTATTCCCCCCTCTTTCTCTCCTTTTGTCTTAATCTTGTCGTTCCTCTTTTTCTAATTCCAGTCATGGTTTCTTATTATTCTCTGTTTGTTAGCTTCTACCTCCGGTGAATTCGTCAAGCTAACCCAATCAGGGGGGGGCAAAGCCACTGAGCGGGAATCTCGGAAAGAATTCAAATGAACCGTTCACGGTGAGGGACCGACGAAGCAACATCCGCGTCGTCCAGGACGGCCACAACAATCGTAAACCATCGTAAGCATTCGTAAACAACATGGCGTCGCCTCTGTTCAGGTGGAGGATCGTGGCCCGCGCCCACTGCTCCTTCGGTTCATTCCGGTCGCTTCTGCGGAGGTAAAAAATGTAATCTGAGTTTGAGCGACGACGTGGCCGCCCCCTCGGCCGCTCCGACAGGCCCCAGCGCTTATTCAGCATATGCAAAGTGTGCAGTCTTTTTTTTTTTTTTTTTAATTTTTCTCCCACACCTACCTGTACGTGAGATGGGTGGGAAGGAGGTGTCACATTGTGCTGTCACAGCCCCTTTGGCTCGTTTCGGCTCCCTGCCCTCCCCCCCCCCCCCCTTCGTCACCCATCCCCCCCTTCCCTGGTTGACACCCGGACCACCACTGCGGCTGTAAGAGCATTTAAAGTCCCTCCCCCCCTCCTTCCCTTCCTTCTCCCCTCCCTCCCCTTATCTCCTGGTCGTCGTCCTCCCACCCCCTCCCTTCACCAAGTGAGGGGCGAGTGACAGACACAGATTGTAAGTGACGGAAGGAGCATGAGTTTAAATCAAGTCCTGTCACTCCCGCCCCTTTCATCAACCCCGCCCCCTTGTCACCCCTCGTCACTCCCCCCTCCACCTCCCCCTCCGTGACATCCCCTACCCCGGAGGAGAGTGAGTGACACGCGGACTGTAAGAGCACGCTGGCTCAGATCGAGTCCCGTCAGCTCCGACGCACTTCCTAGCAATCACTCGTGGAGCATCTGGCGAAAGTGCTGTGTGAGCAACGGTGCAAAAGGCAGAGTGTGTGTGCGTGTGCGTGTGTGTGTGTGTGTGTGTGTGTGTGTGGTCTGTGCAATGGGTTTCGAATGAGGTCTAATTGAGAGCCTCTCAAAGGATAAAGTTCATCACTTCGGGTGATAATTATTGTCTTTATAAAATCTCTCACTCTGTCTCTCGATCTCTGTCATTGTCTCTCTCTCTTCCTCGCTCTCTCTCGCCCTCGTTATGGCTTTTCCCTTTCCTTGTTATTGCTCTCTCCTCGTTCCCTCTCTCTGTCTCTCTTTCTAACTCCGTAATTTTCCCTCCAACCTGCTTCAGAACACAACGCACACACTCTCCTCTCTCCCACCCTACGGTAATCATTCATTGGGCGGCCCTCTCACATGTGCACTCCGAGCTCCACCGTGCACGCCCTTGGGAGCCGTCATGAGGCACGGGGAGATGGAGCTCATTCACGTTGAATGGATCTCATAAAAATTGCGAGCATGTTTAAGCAGCAAAACATCACTCTTCTAGCACTGGGGGAACGGTAAAAGAAAAACAATTAGAAAAACAACCGCAGGATGATCAAGGGTGTGACGTGATTGGATCGTCTGCTCAACCCGTGTAAAGGCCGGTAGAACAGAGAGCCGTATTTTTAGCTACCGGCCGAAATTGTACTTTTAACAACAACCTTGGGATGTTAAAATTCAACATGCTTTGAAAGATCTCTCTCTCTCGCTCTCTCTCTCTCTCCCTCTCTCCCTCTCTCCCTCTCTCCCTCTCTCCCTCTCTCCCTCTCCCTCCCTCGTGCAGGAGTTCCTAGGGGAGGTAATGATTATTTAATATATTTTCTTGAATTAATCAGACCCCCAATATGCGCGCTGGTGGGGGGCAGTTGGATGGAAGAGGGGCCGGTAGACTAATGGAGAGACTAGCTGGAGAGGAGAGAGGGAGGGGGAGGGGGAGAGGTGACCAAGTGTGTAATAAGTGATGGTGGTGGGGGAGAGGGGAGAGGTAGGAGACACATAGGGTGGTAGAGGTAGGATATTAATAGGAAGCCAGGGTCACGGTGAGGTCTGACTCTCTTGGAGCTGGAGGAATCACAGACTTAAGGGACTTAGGGAAGGACTCTAAGTCATGGTATTGGTATCACTACATGAGAGGAACATGTGGGTTGGATCAGGGGAAATGCGAGAGGTTTAAACTGATTTTATTATGCATCCTAGTGTGTCAAAAAAAGGATTAAAATGAAAAACTAAAAATACATATAAAAAATAATAATTTTGTGTCAGTGTATCGGTGCCCTTAAATGCAATTAAAAAAAATAGCTGAATAACCGTCAACCGTTGACAAAGACTGTGCATATATAATATTCCATCGACTGGGAACATTTAAATTAGCTAACGCTTACCATTAGCCTCAGTGTATGTAACAATATGACAAACCGTTAGCACTGCATCACGGCGGATAGATGGTCACCATCTGCCCCCAATGAGTGCTACCTTTACTGCTTTTAGCTCACCGTACACAACGCTAGGCCTAACCGCAACCATTAGCTCGGCACAACGTAAGCGCGGGCGGGCCCTTCACACGCCTCGTTCTCCCGCCCCCCCCCGCGCCGACATGGCAGGTTCACGGTTAATCATTTCCACGGGCAGATCGGAAACGGCGCCGCACAACAGCGCCAAGGGGACCCTGTGTTTTTCACCACAGCTCTGGCGGACCCCAGGCGGCCCCCCTTGTTTTTGATTAGCTTTGGTGCTCTGTGTGTTGCCGTCTGCCTATTTTACGCTCTGCCTCTGTGCGTGCGCTCACTCAGTCGCGCGAGCGGCTCTCAAACACACACACACACACACACACACACACACACACACGCATTCACACACAGGCAGTCAGGAAGGCAGGCAGGCAGGAAGGCGGGCCGGGCCGGGCCCCGTCCTCATAACGAGGAGGGGAAAGTGCTGACTTGGGAGAACGCGGGCAGCAATTACCCGGCCCCGAGAGCGGCGTCAGAGCCGCACCGGAGGACGGCCCCTCTTCTCTCTATTCAGACACCTCGCTCACCAGCGGGCCCTAATCCCAGCGCCGCGGCACTCCGCGTGCCCCGCCGCGCTTTGTTCTGGGGGGGCTGCGGTTTGCCACCGAGATGAGGAGAGGGAGGGAGAGAGGGGAGAGAGGGGGAGAGGGGAACAGAGAGAGAGACAGAGGGAGGGACGGGGAACAGAGAGAGAAAGGGAAGAGAGGGAGGGATAAAGAGCGAGAAGGATGACTGAAACCAGGGGGCCAATAAGGGCTCTTGTGAAGCGAGCGGAGCCGTTGAGTCTCAGAGTGGCGTGCGGGGAGAACGATGAGACGGGAGCTTCTGGGGGGAGAGGAATAAAACTGCCTGTCAGCGGTTGTCCCGGCATGCTTTGCTCTCTCTGACGTGCCGGGGGCTTTAGGAAAGCGGATAGATCGGCCTTTTATAGTCATTTCCGATGCAGCGGATTGGTATCTTCGCGTCAGCTGGCAGCCATCTTGGTTAATGAGGAGAATGCCTCAGCGACGCCATCATAGGGCAGACCTCTGTACAGTCAAAGGATGAAAACCCAGCCCTTGTTAGATCAACGATTTCGATTGGCCCGAGGCCGGCCAGGTTGGCTTGGAATCTGTGGGACCGGGAGGGCGGCCAGATGCATATGCCAGAGCCAACAAAACACAAGCTGGCAGGTTACAGATGCAGGGCAACGAAGTGCATGCACTAGCGTTACACCATCGCCAGATTGTCTGCACAATTTACCTGACATTAACGCTACATTAACGGTGTGGTACCGTAATCTTGACCTTTCGTCAACATGACATTGGTACCATATCGTTGTGACATTGTCGTTTCATAGAAGAGCAAACAAACCCCTCTGTTTCAGATGGAATTCGAGCACACTGAGATTTTAACTACTTATATTTGCGCGGAGAGTTCTAGGAAGAAGGAGGGCGTGTGACGACCCGTGGCCACTTTGTGATTTTCTTTTTGCACCGTTGTTGTGTACGAGTGTCACGACGAGCTACTTTGAACGTGAAACGCGCCGCACTTAGTGGTGTTTCAGTGCGAAGCTCACCCCTCACTCAGACACGACATCCAGACAGACTGCCCCAGACAGAGCAACAAACATCCACACACCCACCCCGCCGCCGGTGTCCCTCGGCCGGGACGTTGAAGAGCACACTCACGGGCACTTTGGTGTCGCAAAAAAACCCATTACCTGTGTTCAAAGCAGAGTGCAACGCTCTGGGGATAATGTGTCTGCGAGACCCGACATAGGACTTCACCCCTGATGTCTCGTTTCACTCACAGCGATAAAACGGCATCGATTAACATGTCGACGGTCATGTTAGACCGCGGTTTAGGCAACACTGCGTCCTTTGACTCCTTAACGACGTCGGATGGTCATCATGTCGACGTTATTTAGTCGAGGGTTGCGATGAGTGGGGCATCGTCCGTCCTCGCGGGGGGGGGGGCACTTTGCTCTCCCTGCAAGGCGGCGGACAGTCGGCGCTGTGGGTTCTTCTGCTTAATACCACATTAGCGTGCAGCCGGGGGCAGGCTGTCTGAAATATACATGAAGAGGGGCCATAACGGCAATACCTCTCCCCACTTTACGCTTAATAAATCATGGAGGGGAAAGCACCTTTGGAGACCGTCAACCTTTTACCTCGTCCCCCCCAGGTGGAGACCCCCCCCCCCCCCCCCCACTCCCAGAGCCACGGTGAATTTCAGTTGATGAATTCAATAGCGATGGGGAGTTATCACTGTCGTAAATCGTGAGCGTAAAGAAATATACTTTGCGCACGTCCAACACATCCGTGCACACAAATCATTAATGAGTGCGCTTTTACAGCACTCGCGTGTGGTATTTCTCTGATAAAGAGCAATAATAAAGGCTGTGAGGAAAATAGTTGTTCGTTGAGCGCACGCATTAAGGGGAACAGCACGAGACAGATGCCCCCCCATGCGCGCACGCATGCTCTCGTGATCGCAAAGTCTGTTCCCGCTCGGATGTCCTTTCTGCTCGGGCGGTGGTTATCGTTGTGGGACTGAGTGGGCCATTGTGTCCCTGAAAGAGATTGGCCATTGTACCACTCACCACGTGATTGGTTGAGCTCCAACCCTTTCACATTAAGACGTTGATATTATTATTATTATTGTCGAGAAATAGCCGTTGAAATTCATGGAGGGATTCCCTACACTCAACATGGACGGAGCTTTTACATTCTTCTATTTCTTTTTTTACGATGATATTTAAAAAACAGATGTAGAAATAGAGGAACAGTGCTGATTTGTATGACTTCTTTAGATGATCGCTGTCTTGTCTTCACACTAAATAACTGTGTTCGCGAGCTGAACTAGGCAATGCAGTATGAGTTGCCTGATCAGCATTTTAAATGATTATATTTCCTGGTCTGTTGATATTATGTGCAATCAACTAACGGTAATCTTCAAGGCATACACCTGATGATCTTGCTTTTATTCATGACAAACATTAGTTATATGTTTCGTTGCTGTCTGAGGTGTAGTAACACTGTGCTTTATTGTTCTCCAAACCAAGTTCTATGTCGTCAGCTCTCTAGCAGACTTGGTTAAATGTAAGCTTGCTTGATGTTAACCTAGAAGACATCCAAAGAGGTGTTTGGACTCGTTCGGCAACATGTAACCAACCACATTCAGCAACACAATAGCCATTTATGTCTCCGCCCACTTGGCGTCACTTTACATGTGTTCTCAGTGAGCGATCTTCTCCTCACAGGCTTTAGCGTCACCCTCGCGAGCAGAGAAACACAACGCCAGCGAATGCAGTAAAAGCGCTCGCAACAATCCTTAGTGTGCATGGATGTGTCAGTGGGGCACAAAGTCATTTCCGCTCGCGATTCTTGGCAGTGATATGCCGCCGCAAATAACCTATAACATCTAGACGACGGGAGCGTTGGATATTTCATGACAGCGTATGTGCGTCGCTCGTGTCGGAGCAAACCGGTATTTCCGTGGAGAAACACACTCGTGATTCAGCATTGTGGTGTGTAGGAAATTGCAAGGGACACTTTTCCTTTCCATCTGTCTCTAGACATATGCCTTCACCGATACCGTTTATTTAGCCAACGATCGG
>NC_079428.1:9714301-9716801 GCF_026213295.1 Gadus chalcogrammus | reverse complement strand
CGTGGCGATGCTCAGCGGCCACAATGAATTATGGATGGGAGATTAAAGGAGAGAGGGAGGAGGAGGGTGGTCTGGATGTGGTGGAGCGAGGCAGAGTCACAGAGGGGGAGAGAGAGCAAGGGGGAAAAGAGGAGAGCAAGAGAGACGAGACGAGGGGAGAGGAGAGAGCGCAAGGGGGAAAAGAGGAGAGCAAGAGAGACGAGGGGAGGGGAGAGAGAGCAAGGGGGAAAAGAGGAGAGAAAGAGAGACGAGGGGAGGGGAGAGAGAGCAAGGGGGAAAAGAGGAGAGACGAGGGGAGGGGAGAGAGAGCAAGGGGGAAAAGAGGAGAGACGAGGGGAGGGGAGAGAGAGCAAGGGGGAAAAGAGGAGAGACGAGGGGAGGGGAGAGAGAGCAAGGGGGAAAAGAGGAGAGCAAGAGAGACGAGGGGAGAGGAGAGAGAGCAAGGGGGAAAAGAGGAGAGCAAGAGAGACGAGGGGAGAGGAGAGAGAGCAAGGGGGAAAAGAGGAGAGCAAGAGAGACGAGGGGAGAGGAGAGAGAGCAAGGGGGAAAAGAGGAGAGCGAGAGAGACGAGGGGAGGGGAGAGAGAGCAAGGGGGAAAAGAGGAGAGCAAGAGAGACGAGGGGAGGGGAGAGAGAGCAAGGGGGAAAAGAGGAGAGCAAGAGAGAGATGAGGACGGAAAAGGAGAGGTGGGAGAGAAAGGAGGATGAAGACAGAGAGGAGGAAGAGAGGGATGAGAGAAGAGAAGGAGAGGAAGCAGAGGGATTGGGATAAAGACGGGAATAAAGACAGAGATGATGGGGAGAGAGGGCAGAGAAAGAGTAAGAAAAACAAAGACTGATAGAAAAGGATAGAGAGCTGGGGACAGAGAGAGAGGGAGAGAGAGAGAGAGAGAGCAAAAACAAAAGAGAGGGATCGAAATGAAGAAAGGGAGTCAGAATGTAATCGACGCACGGCAGAGCTGTCTGATTATCAGTTTGCATGATCACTAATCACCGGTTCAACCATTGGTAGCGTCGGAACCGCACACGATTGAACGATTGAACCCATGTCGGCTGACAGCCAATCTCTGATCCAGCAGGCCGCCGCTCGTGTGATTCATCTCCACGTCACCCCACTTTGACTGCTGCACTGTAATCGGAAAGCGTGTGTGTGTAGTGGATGAACCGTGTTGCAGATAAGCAGTGGGGTGTTGTAGTTGTTTTGCACGTGCACATGCACACAGACACAGGCTCGCAAGCACGCATGCACGCATCCACAAACACACACGCAAAGACACACACACACACACACACACACACACACACACACAGACACACACTTATTCATACATGCACACAGTCACACATAAACAGACAGACACACAGACAGACACACACAAAGACACAAACACACACACACACACACACACTTATGCATGCATGCACGCAGACACACACATAGACGCGCACACACACACACACATACACACACACATATTCATGCAGGCACACACTGTTCTGGCACATTATAGACTGGAGAGCTCCTGCGGTGAGGAACCAGGCATCACGGAGCTCCATGGGCCCCACGTTGACAATAGGGCTGTACATGTTTTGTACCAACATGCAGCGCAGCTCGCACACTCAGCTCGACACCAACATCCACCATGACGCCGTCACGTGCAATAACTCAAAATAGGTTTCTTGTGAACAACCCCCCCCCCCCCCCCCGTGTGTTACATCCCAAAGGTGTGACGAGGTAGTGGGAGGTGGTGGGGATGAAGGTGCGGCGATGGAGGAGGCGGGAGGGACAGGGAAGGCGATGGGGAGAAGGTGGGGGGCTGGACGCACACAAACACGGGGCCGAGCTGCTGAATTCTCCGTCGTCTTTCAGAAAGTGACGCGGACCTGCGACCCGATTCGCTGAGGACGGCACGCTGTGCATTCCGCGCCGCCTCCTCCTCCTCCTCCTCCTCCTCCTCCTCCTCCTCCTCCTCCTCCTTCTTCTTCTTCTTCTTCTTCTTCTTCTTCTTCTTCTTCTTCTTCTTCTTCTTCTTCTTCTTCTTCTTCTTCTTCTTCTTCTTCTTCTTCTTCTTCTTCTTCCTCCTCCTCCACCAGGTGTCTCGTCGTTGAAACGCGGGCAGACTCGAGCCCCCCGTGGCGCTGCGCTCTCTCTCCCTTCTACGGTTCCTCTCCTTCCTCCCCTGCGGTTCCTCGCTGTAATCGACCATTAGGTAAATAACCAGAGATACGAGGTCATTAATAAGGAGCTGAAATGCCAGCCGCTGAGCGCCTAGCAGGATGCCGCCGTCATTATATTTTTGTTAAAAATCACTTAACTGCCTGACATTTAATTCCCTCTCGCTGAATGACATGCCGGTGTGTCGGTGTGCGAGAGAGCTCGGTGAGCTAAATTGCAGGCGGTTAAGTCTATCCGTCGTTCCAGAGCTCTGGGTTTACCCAGACTTTCTCTACATTGCGGAGACGCTGCAAGAGATTTATCTTGAGATTCCGTAAGCTTCGGC
>NC_079428.1:9704301-9709301 GCF_026213295.1 Gadus chalcogrammus | reverse complement strand
CTCTGCTGATTCCAGCGATTCCACGTTGCAGCTCCACGGCTAATAGAAACCAATCTGTTGGCGTCCGTTCTGTTTTGAGTCAGCTTTCACCCTCTCGACATTAGCGATCCTGTGATTTCGAACTACATTTTAAGGCGCAGTGTTAGCCTTAATAACAGAGGATGGATCTTGAGTGGAAGCACAATGAGAGATCAAACGAAAGAGAAAGAGAGAGAGAGAGAGAGAAAGAGAGAGAGAGAGAGAGTTAGAGACAGAGAGAGAGAGAGAGAGAGAGAGAGAGAGAGAGAGAGAGAGAGAGAGAGAGAGAGAGAGAGAGAAAGACTCTTAATCTTTTGTTATCTAGTGGCTCGCCCCGTATCTAATATTCTCTTTTATGGTGCCTTTAGGCTGTGATCAGAGTGTACTCTAAAAGCTACAATCTGCATTGGAAATTGGGATTGGATGGAAATGACATTTTACAGCGATTTGATAGAAGAAATAGCATTCGGTTCAGAAAGGCAGGGAAAAAAGAATGGCATAGCAGCAGTAATGGGAGCGGGAATAGCTAGCTTCACGGAGCGTGACCCAGAGCTGGTGGAAATTCTCCCCGTTGACATTGATCTGTTACGAAGATGTAAAGGATACCAGTCTATGGTATACATTCCAATTGATGCGTTGTTCAGGTCAAAGGTTTAGAGATTGTTCTTTAAGCCGCTATAAAGGCGACCAAAAAAAAAACAGCTTGTTTGGTTAAGGGTCAGACCTTTTAAAAAGCGTTTGGGATCAGTTGAGTTGAGCCCCAATGGCTGCGGGCTGGAGTTAAAGTTTGAGGGTTGACCCCTTATCCCCTTCCCTGTCTGTTGACTTTTGCTGCGTAATTCATTTTTTACCAGCAGCCACAGGGTCGTGCCAGCAGGCCGCCAACTAAAATGTCACGCTGTTCAATTTCTTGTTCTGGCACGCCCAAGGGCTTCAATCATCACCACCCCCAGCCCATATAAAACAAAGTGCTTATCTGTTTTCCCCTTATGTTGAGGGGGTGCTGGGTTTTTCCCTATAAATTGCACAAGAGTTCATTACGAAAAGAACACTCGCTGTCAAGTTCTGACAGTCTGGCCTGGCACATTCCTTCAGAGATCAGACGTCCTGACATTGAGTATATGCCGACATTGAGTTGTCATATTCTGACATTGAGTCGAAAATTCTAACCAGATTTTTGGACAGAGTTCCTATAGGTTCTATATAGGTTCCATGGGTTCAGAGTTAAATAGATTCAGGTCTCAAGACTGGTTGTCCATAACTGATGTTATCCATTTGCTTGATTTACCAATGCAACACTGTTCAAGTCTTCTGTCGGTATTGACCTTAATTTTTATCATGTACATACTCTACATATTATGTTTTGGACTGGAATGTATATGAGTGTGTGTGTGTGTGTGTGTGTGTGTGTGTGTGTGTGTGTGTGTGTGTGTGTGTGTGTGTGCGTGTGCATGCGTGTGCATGTGCGTGTGTGTGTGTGTGTGTGTTTCTCTGTGTGCATAAGTGCATGTGTGTTGGACAGCAAGAGAGCGAGAGAGTAAGGGAGAGAGGAAGAAAGAGAGGGCGAACCAAAGTGACACAAGACACATTAAGTGGTTGCACGCTTCCGATCCAGTGGCCATAGATAGCTTACCCAATTAACCACTTGATACAGTATACATTCCACTGTGAGGTACGGTAATTGACTACCACAGAAGAATAATACAATTTTTGCAGCATTTTAATCACATGCTGGCAAGAGCCCAAACAAAGATTAAAAACGGAAACAAAAAAAAAACTGAAAATTACTCAACGGGCGTATTCTTGCTCGGCAGCTGTTTATGTTCAGCCGGTTCTTGCCTTTTTAAACCATAGTCTTTGAAGCAGTTATAATGAGCAAGGTGTAGCTTATCCTTTAGCGCAGCAACCCTCGATAGCAGAGGGTTGATAGTAACAACGGCTACACCATCTCAAGGCAGACCAGAGGAAGCGCTGAGCTTATTGATAGCTTAGCATACCATTAGCGCTTGCCAAACTTGCGCCTGTGGCCAATAAGAACGTCCCACACAAGCCTATCATAAACTCACTATCACTATCAGTATACACAAACTTTGTTATTCTCTCTAGTGCTGAAGTAAGTAGCATACATTCACACCCTTATAACTACACCAGCATGACAAATATACTTTGTTTAGAGATGAAAAACATCACAAACCCACACTTTTTTTTTTACAAACAGCCAGGGCTTTTGACAGGGACTAACAATAGAGGATGATATTAAATGTGGAATATTCCTGCCACCATGAAGTTCTCCACTGTTTAAGCCACTTCCGTCATAAAATCCGCTTCGGCTTTTGTCGCTAATCCGCCGGGATCCCAAACTGCTCAACAGAACAAAAAAACCTTTTGAATTCAGGACTTCTCCTTTTTCTTGAACAAACACCATCTCCTCTGTGGTTGTTTTTCCCCTCCTCGTGGATTTTCACAGAATATTAAATGCGAGTTTGAATTACGTTGCCCTCACCAGGATAGACCTGCAGTACGGTGGGGGGAAGACACTGAACAATATGGATTGGGTTTTGTTTTCACACTCTTGTTAGCACAGAACAATGTTCTTTGTGTCTCTGTGTGCGCTGGAGCTTGTGTTGTGTGTTAGCGAGTGGAAAACATCAACGTGTTGCGAGCAGAATATAAAGCAGCGGTATGGCTGACACCCAAAACGCTCCCTTGAATTCACTTCAATCTTTCCTTATAATCCTATTGCTGGGATGGCCAGCTTAATTTATTTTTTACTTGGTTGCCAAACAGTTTTTGTGGTCACTTGAATATCCAATTTCCCCAAAAATAGCATGTGAATGACTTTATTTTTTTTATGTGGGAAAACCGGACCAAAAAATGGATTTACTCCATTCAGCTGTTTTGCTGGTGCGTCACGTTTGACGTCACAAACAGGCCAAAAGACAAGTTATTAAACAGTCACAAACCTGAGACTCTACTGACACATACAAACCAAAATAAGGAGTAGTGATTTAAACTTGGCAAAGGAGAGAACAGGCAGAGACAACAATTGACCATCAAGGTCTTCCAACCTTCTACATTTGTGGTTACCTTTTTAATATTGCGATTTGCAGTAGATCAGATTGACAGATTTTCTGTCAGTCTGACAGTTTTTGTGAGTTTTTGTTATTATTATTATTATTATTATTATTATTTATTTATTTGATTAGGACATTGCACATTAATCAACATGTCAGCCAGAGCATCAATATAAATATGCCGGACATATATCCAAGACAACCACTTCACATGTGCAGCAATATGCAAACATGGGCAATGAAGTCCTATATATTCTCTCCCAACCGCACACATACACACACGCACATACACTTTCCCCAAACCCCAAGTTTGAAAATGTGAGTAATCCGGCTTTATTTAGTATTTTTCCCGTATAAGGAGGTCACATTGTGACGGAGATAAGCAGGTGCTTCACAAAGAACCCGCAAGTGAAATCGTTTGTCAACTGAAGGGGGAATCGGTCGGCAGCGTTTAGTTTCCTGACTCGGTTAAGAGGAGGAGGGAGAGGGGGAGAAAGCGAAAGGGGGAAGGATTACGACCAAACCTGTTCTCAGATCATATACAGAGAGAGAGTAAAGAGAGTAAGGGAGAGTAATTTACACACCAACATAAGTTTGGCAGGGAAATGCCTGCACGGTGGTCTCATTATCCCCGCGTTGTTTACAATGCTATGCGTCCAGCTATAAAAAGGTTTTTATAGGGAAATATATCTGAAATGTAATTTTAAACATCTCTCCGGTGGCGATAGTTTGGGACATTCATACCCTCTTTAGCGACGGAGCACACCCGGAATAATCGCAGTGTTTTGTAACGATCACTGTGTGGATGGATAACTTTGATTATTCCGAGTGTAGATTGGTGAATACACAACTAAAATGAGAATAGATGTTTGCTCATGGGATGAAAACATTTTGATGAATGCATGTTGGTGTTGCGCAAAAGGCCATGCATAACCCAATTTAAATAATTATAAAGAGAAGACAGCCTCTAATATTTTGGTTTCACTGAGCGAGAATAACTAGACCAATAACCCAAGGTCAAACCCAAAATTAGGCTTCTGTATGTCTCTGTAATGTTTGCAATATGATTCATATGCAAAACCCATACCTAGATAATACAATGAATTAACATCCAAAAGGACAAATCTGCTTTCTTCTACAATGTAACAAATACAAAAATACACATGAATACATACATAAAATATTAACTCTGGAACTCAATCCGACAAAAGATTGCCTGTTTATGATGAACACGAAAAAGTCCTTGGAAAACTATCCTTGGAAATAGTACATCATCAGCATACGAACAAAACTCTTCACACAACACACGTCGCCACAGCCCGCCTACATTACCGATGCGCCGATATCCGAAGGTTGAGATCTCTCTAATCCATGGCTCTAGGCCTACACTGCCCTAGGCCCCATCCACCCCGGCAGGGGGTCCGACTCCCACCGCCCCCCTTCCCGCCCTTTATCCACCTGGTTCAGAACCACCACAGTGTCGGCTGGCCAGAGATGCTACTCGATGGCTGTTTCCGTTGATCAAGATGGGCCCGTAGGCGCCGGAAGCGTGGAGGGGGTCTCGTGGTGAGACGAGACGCTGGGAATTGCACTTGAGGTCCGTTTCTCTGTTTGTGTGTCAGTCTTTGTTGTGTGTGTCTCTGTTTGTGTGTGTCTTTGTTGTTCCTTTCTGCCAGGCTGTTAGTTTAGCGCACCGACAGACGTTCCTCACTCGGCTGCTTCCTGTTTGTTTTGTGTGCGTGTGTGTGTTCTGTTTTCAGTGTGTGTGTGTGTGTGTGTGTGCCTGTGTGTGTGTGTTCTGTCTGTTTTCAGTGTGTACCTGTTCTGTCTGTTCTCAGTGTTTAGGTGTGTGTGTGTGTGTGTGTGTGTGTGTGTGTGTGTGTGTGTGTGTGTGTGTGTGTGTGTGTG
>NC_079428.1:9700955-9704201 GCF_026213295.1 Gadus chalcogrammus | reverse complement strand
TACATCCGCAACCATTCCCTCTGTGAAAATTGGTTGTTTTGCAAAGCCCCAGATTGGCTCTATGTAACAGCCTGTCTTTCTTCTCTCTCTCTCTCTCTCTCGCTCTCTCTTCTCTCTCTCTCTCTCTCTCTCTCTCTCTCTCTCTCCTCTCTCGCTCTCTCTCTCTCTCTCTCTCTCTCTCTCTCTTTATCTTTCTCTTGTGTTTTTCAGTTATGAAAAAAAAGACTATTGATTGGCATCGAATTAAAACTTTTGCATTAGCAAACAATGACAAAAATATTTCACACTCATTTCTAAGACTCAAGACTCAAAGGATTCCATGGCACAGCTAATACATTGACAGTGTCAACACACAAAAATTAAACTAGACAAATATACAAAAAAAGAGTATTATTTGATTAAATTAATAACAACTACATTACAAGAAATATAATGTTAAGAGATCCAATCTCGAATTCTCTCTCTGACAAGAGGGTGTTGTGTTTTATCAGAGTTCATGGTGGTCAAGATGATTAGTCCAGGAGTAGGTAAACAATGATGTTGCTGTATTGATCTGCTCGGGACACACACACACACACACACACACACACACACACACACACACACACACACACACACACACACACACACGCACACATACACATACACACACACACACACAGAAAGCACATACATAGACACACACGTACACTAACATACAAAAACACACGTACACTAACACACAAACACACACAGACATGGATTTGCCCACAAATATTCAATAACAAACAAACACATAGAGGTGCAAAGAAAATCGCAAATGCTCGCTCGCGAACACAACGGTTATTTATGGCGGGAGATGATGAATCAGTCTGTGCTCGGGATAACTGCTGACCCGGAGTTGAGTGGGAGAACAAGTTATTTAACTTTCCGACAGAGACTGAGGAAGCACTTTTTCGTGCTCTGTGTTCTACCTTAAATTTATTGTTCTGTGTTTTCCGCCTTCTGCAGGATATTTTTGGAAATGCGGCGCATCTGTTCCGGCGAGAGGGTGTTAATGGCGATCCCGAGCAATGCGTGGGCCGGGCCAGTTTGCCTCTCGTTATATCTTAATTGAAAGGCTTTCTCTTATTAGTCAATTGAAAGGCTGGCCTCTCGTTAATTAGTTCGTTGAAGAGCCTGCATCTCCTTTAATGTGTTAATTGAAAAGCCGCCTTCTGCAGACATCACCTCATCCGTCCTTTTGTTTGCACATTTCCTCTCTTGCCTCATGAGAGGAAAGGTGTAAATTCAGGTGAAGATGAAAGAATCCAAAATCTACGCGGCGACACCTCAGACGGAGAGGAGTTTCATGGATGAATTCAGCAAATTTTTGCCTTGTTTTGACTCGTCTAGAGATTGAATCTGGTGCCCCTACCGTCACGCCATGAATGGGAACAGTGTGAACTCACAAACGGCCACATCTTTAAGGACTTAGGTTGAGAAAACAACAATAGTTTTATGAGAGGTCCAATAGGAAAAAAGGCAGAGGGATGACCCACTTTGACACACAACTGCAAAGTGTGGAAAAGCTTTCGAAAAATTCAACCTATAATATTGTAAATAACGTTTTCCTACACAGGTGGAAGTGGCAGTCCCCGACACACATACACATACACACACACACACACACACACTTGCAAACTAACTTTAGGAGTATGTATATTTTGTTGTATTTCAACATCCAGATGCATCACTTCCAGTACCAGTAAAGACAAATTGTGTGTACAGGAAAGAACATCGATGGTTTAGTTTGAAAATGAATGATTGAATTGGTTTGGGTGTTTTACATTTATTTTATGCTTTCTGTTGCACTTTTTGTTATGAGAGAGAGAGAGAGAGAGAGAGAGAGAGAGAGAGAGAGAGAGAGAGAGAGAGAGAGAGAGAGAGAGAGAGAGAGAGAGAGAGAGAGAGGATGAGTGGACAATCATGGGGGTGGAGGGTTAGGGAGTAGAGGATGAAGTTGATGGAGGAGAGGAGATGGCAAGGAAAGCGGCTTCAGCTCTTTCCCATGTCCCCCTCCCCTAAGGGCTTGGCGACTTTGTACGTGTGTGTGTGTGTGTGTTTGTGTGTGTGTCTGTCTGTGTTGGTGTGAGAGAGGGTATGAGTGTGTATGTGTGTGTTTGTGTCTGCGTGACAATAGAGAGCCTGTGTTACGGCCTTGTGTGTCATGAAGTCATTCTCAGGGCTTGCGTGTTTCTTTGTGCTCTGTGCACCTGCTGCTCTTAGCCTAACCATGTGTTTGTGTGTGTGTGTGTGTGTGTGTGTGTGTGTGTGTGTGTGTGTGTGTGTGCCCTGGTCCCCTGTACCTCCAGGCATTACTGAACATGTTAACACACTTTGCTGTGTTATCCCCAGCTTGCAGTGGAGCTAGCGTGTTAGCTGGCTAGGTGTTTACGTTTGCATGAGTGTTGGTTCAGATCTGCTCGCTCGAGAGGAATAGGCAAAGTTGTCCCCGTCGTGTCTACTCGTGTGTAAATTGGAAATTATGAGGTTCTAAACGTTAGCCGCGAGCCGTCAGGAAAGGCTCCACACGCACCGAGCTACCCCAGAGACCGCCCCTTTTCCCCGCGGTTTGCAGGGTCACGTAAGGTAGGCCCAATGAGATAAGGGTCCCCGAATGATTCGGGGTGAATATAAATCAAGGGTCAAGAAGCAACCGCTGTATATATATGCAGTTTGAGCCTTAGCGCTTAGCTTAGCATTTATTACACTGTGACGTAATCTTTTGAGCTTTATCCAAAACTAAGATCACTTCTCGGGGGGGGGGGGGGGTATATAATAATATATAATATAATACATAATTTCCAATTCCAAGGGGAATTGTGTTTTATTGAATATGGCAACGTTGGATCTCTGCATGAGTCTGCCTTTTTTTTAATGCATTAAAAAATATTTACATAACTAAGACATGTCCATGTGTAACAATTTATCGTTATTACTCACCCCACTAAGCCCTACCTGCACCTCGATGACGTATCTCCAAATAAATCACTGTAAATCGCCTTGGACCAAAGCGTCTGCTCTCATTAGTAGTAAATCAACACTATCATCGTCGGAATAAAAACAAGGACAATGTGTTTTCCCGCCCTGTGGGTTTCCCCGGGCTAAACACCCAGGTGGCCGCCGCTGAATCCCAGCACGCCAAGCAGCAGCAGCAATGAAAGCCCATTGATTGGTTGGTGGATTGATTGATGGGTGTCAGATAGTAAATACTCCCCGGAATCT
>NC_079428.1:9653455-9695955 GCF_026213295.1 Gadus chalcogrammus | reverse complement strand
AATGCATGGACATAAATGTGTTACTGTGTGTGTGTGTGTGTGTGTGTGTGTGTGTGTGTGTGTGTGTGTGTGTGTGTGTGTGTGTGTGTGTGTGTGTGTGTGTGTGTGCGTAACCACCTTTGTGCTTTGCCACCGCATCCTCTCCGAATATCTGGGAAAGTTATTTGACACTACTGAGACTCACTATCCACAACAGTGGGTACTTCTGTTTGCGCTAGATTTGACAAAAAAAAGCTATTTATTCATCGCCAGAGGCCTGGCGGCTAACAGCTATTCGATGCTAACCTCATTTGGGCACGTATAGGTCCATTTAGCGCTAAAAAGATGTGGCCCCTGGCTTCCCGACACAGAGAGCTCTATGTTGGGGATGTAGAGGGAGGGTAGTTAGTCGGTGTAATGTGATATGGATCCCAGCACTGGGGTTGGTAGTTGAAAGGCCATTACAGTTCAATGGATGAAGTGGCGGGGAAAATGCCGGAGAAAATGAACGTATTCGTGACGGGATTGGAGATAGCGAATTCCAAGTGGAAGATCTCCTATTCTTAAGACCGACCCGGGGGCTGGGTCTATTTTAGAAATAATAACGTCCAGAGTGTGAGGCATTGGGCGGGTGCGAGGCATAAATGTGAACATATTCTTTGTATTTCCTTATCTTCGGAATGATGCCATTATGTGCAATGTACTTCCAACGCACACTCCAAGATATAACACGACCAGTGCCTTTTCTGGGAATTAACTTTTTTTCCTTCTTTCTCATAAATAATTAATCGTGTTTGACTTAGAGGCCATATAAAGCCCTGTGAGGTGAGAGAGAGAGGGAGAGGGGGAGAGAGAGAGAGAGAGAGAGAGAGAGAGGGGATGGAAGTAAGGAGCAAGAGGGTGCGCAGCTTGATTTCCCGAGAGGTAAGAAGTAAGAGGGCATAATGACTTTATAACGTCATAACTTACTCCATTATATGCATCGCAAATTCAAAAAAAGCGTTAATATTGCTTTAAGCATTTGAGGGGGCAGGTACTTCATCATCTCGGAAGCACTCTATATGATGCATTTATTCTTTTCACGTTTACACATGTGTGAGACTAAGGAGTCACCAGGCCGACAAATTATTTAGCCGCCGCATGGTTCTGTAGTTATGTGCTTTTGTGCTGTAGGAGAGAATAAAGTATGTTCTACTGGATAGAGGCTTAGGTTAAGCATGTGACACCCGAGTCCCACACCTCCCTCATTCACTTCCCCCATCCCCCCTTTTTAACGGCATCAATACCCCGCACACTTACCATATTCAATTTTTTTCCCATATCATTTTTTATTTGTCAGATAAATCACAACCAGACGTGGTGGAGCCCCCACCAAGTCATTCTCTCTCTCATCCCTCCTGGACCATCCATCCTCCAGCTCCTCCACGCTTTATCACTCCCCAACCCCACGTTGCACCCTGTGCCGCCCGTCACACAGAGCCCCAGACCTGTCACTGGGTGGGTGTGTGTGTGAGTGTGTGTGTCTCAGTGTGTGAAGGCCTTTAATTAAATGCACCTTAAATGCATCTTCAAAGTGGCAGTCGATGATCCAGGGAAGAACATTATTGCAGGAAATACGGCTGCCATTCGTTCATCATAAAGGCTGTCAGGGTGTGTGTGTGTGTGTGTGTGTGTGTGTGTGTGTGTGTGTGTGTGTGTGTGTGTGTGTGTGTGTGTGTGTGTGTGTGTGTGTGTGTGTGTGTGTGTCTGTGTTTCACACAAAGTCATGTACATAAAGGAGACATGCATCACTTAACAAATACAGAGAGATGACTCCATCCCAAAAAAACAAGAAACATTATGGATCATTTAGAATCTGTCTAGGGTTGCTGCTACATACATTTTGTACATGTGGATTATGTTTGTGTGAAAAACATATTTAATGTATATCTATATCTCGGTATAGATAAATATCTATGTAAATATGCATGTATGTATAACCACTGAGGGCATCGGTATATTTACAACAGTAGAGAAGGATAAATTGTATGATTTATTAGCGGGGACAATTGCTTATGTGGAGGGAGATCGCACCTGCGGGCAAAGTTTTACCTTCAGCAGAGGAAATTATTCCATGAGTAAAATAACCTTTACAGTGAATGAAGATCTCTGCTGATTCCAGCGATTCCACGTTGCAGCTCCACGGCTAATAGAAACCAATCTGTTGGCGTCCGTTCTGTTTTGAGTCAGCTTTCACCCTCTCGACATTAGCGATCCTGTGATTTCGAACTACATTTTAAGGCGCAGTGTTAGCCTTAATAACAGAGGATGGATCTTGAGTGGAAGCACAATGAGAGATCAAACGAGAGAGAGAGAGAGAGAGAGAGAGAGAGAGTGAGAGAGAGTGAGAGAGAGTGAGAGAGAGTGAGAGAGAGAGAGAGAGAGAGAGAGAGAGAGAGAGAGAGAGAGAGACTCTTAATCTTTTGTTATCTAGTGGCTCGCCCCGTATCTAATATTCTCTTTTATGGTGCCTTTAGGCTGTGATCAGAGTGTACTCTAAAAGCTACAATCTGCATTGGAAATTGGGATTGGATGGAAATGACATTTTACAGCGATTTGATAGAAGAAATAGCATTCGGTTCAGAAAGGCAGGGAAAAAAGAATGGCATAGCAGCAGTAATGGGAGCGGGAATAGCTAGCTTCACGGAGCGTGACCCAGAGCTGGTGGAAATTCTCCCCGTTGACATTGATCTGTTACGAAGATGTAAAGGATACCAGTCTATGGTATACATTCCAATTGATGCGTTGTTCAGGTCAAAGGTTTAGAGATTGTTCTTTAAGCCGCTATAAAGGCGACCAAAAAAAAACCAGCTTGTTTGGTTAAGGGTCAGACCTTTTAAAAAGCGTTTGGGATCAGTTGAGTTGAGCCCCAATGGCTGCGGGCTGGAGTTAAAGTTTGAGGGTTGACCCCTTATCCCCTTCCCTGTCTGTTGACTTTTGCTGCGTAATTCATTTTTTACCAGCAGCCACAGGGTCGTGCCAGCAGGCCGCCAACTAAAATGTCACGCTGTTCAATTTCTTGTTCTGGCACGCCCAAGGGCTTCAATCATCACCACCCCCAGCCCATATAAAACAAAGTGCTTATCTGTTTTCCCCTTATGTTGAGGGGGTGCTGGGTTTTTCCCTATAAATTGCACAAGAGTTCATTACGAAAAGAACACTCGCTGTCAAGTTCTGACAGTCTGGCCTGGCACATTCCTTCAGAGATCAGACGTCCTGACATTGAGTATATGCCGACATTGAGTTGTCATATTCTGACATTGAGTCGAAAATTCTAACCAGATTTTTGGACAGAGTTCCTATAGGTTCTATATAGGTTCCATGGGTTCAGAGTTAAATAGATTCAGGTCTCAAGACTGGTTGTCCATAACTGATGTTATCCATTTGCTTGATTTACCAATGCAACACTGTTCAAGTCTTCTGTCGGTATTGACCTTAATTTTTATCATGTACATACTCTACATATTATGTTTTGGACTGGAATGTATATGAGTGTGTGTGTGTGTGTGTGTGTGTGTGTGTGTGTGTGTGTGTGTGTGTGTGTGCGTGTGCATGCGTGTGCATGTGCGTGTGTGTGTGTGTGTGTGTTTCTCTGTGTGCATAAGTGCATGTGTGTTGGACAGCAAGAGAGCGAGAGAGTAAGGGAGAGAGGAAGAAAGAGAGGGCGAACCAAAGTGACACAAGACACATTAAGTGGTTGCACGCTTCCGATCCAGTGGCCATAGATAGCTTACCCAATTAACCACTTGATACAGTATACATTCCACTGTGAGGTACGGTAATTGACTACCACAGAAGAATAATACAATTTTTGCAGCATTTTAATCACATGCTGGCAAGAGCCCAAACAAAGATTAAAAACGGAAACAAAAAAAAAAACTGAAAATTACTCAACGGGCGTATTCTTGCTCGGCAGCTGTTTATGTTCAGCCGGTTCTTGCCTTTTTAAACCATAGTCTTTGAAGCAGTTATAATGAGCAAGGTGTAGCTTATCCTTTAGCGCAGCAACCCTCGATAGCAGAGGGTTGATAGTAACAACGGCTACACCATCTCAAGGCAGACCAGAGGAAGCGCTGAGCTTATTGATAGCTTAGCATACCATTAGCGCTTGCCAAACTTGCGCCTGTGGCCAATAAGAACGTCCCACACAAGCCTATCATAAACTCACTATCACTATCAGTATACACAAACTTTGTTATTCTCTCTAGTGCTGAAGTAAGTAGCATACATTCACACCCTTATAACTACACCAGCATGACAAATATACTTTGTTTAGAGATGAAAAACATCACAAACCCACACTTTTTTTTTTACAAACAGCCAGGGCTTTTGACAGGGACTAACAATAGAGGATGATATTGAATGTGGAATATTCCTGCCACCATGAAGTTCTCCACTGTTTAAGCCACTTCCGTCATAAAATCCGCTTCGGCTTTTGTCGCTAATCCGCCGGGATCCCAAACTGCTCAACAGAACAAAAAAACCTTTTGAATTCAGGACTTCTCCTTTTTCTTGAACAAACACCATCTCCTCTGTGGTTGTTTTTCCCCTCCTCGTGGATTTTCACAGAATATTAAATGCGAGTTTGAATTACGTTGCCCTCACCAGGATAGACCTGCAGTACGGTGGGGGGAAGACACTGAACAATATGGATTGGGTTTTGTTTTCACACTCTTGTTAGCACAGAACAATGTTCTTTGTGTCTCTGTGTGCGCTGGAGCTTGTGTTGTGTGTTAGCGAGTGGAAAACATCAACGTGTTGCGAGCAGAATATAAAGCAGCGGTATGGCTGACACCCGAAACGCTCCCTTGAATTCACTTCAATCTTTCCTTATAATCCTATTGCTGGGATGGCCAGCTTAATTTATTTTTTACTTGGTTGCCAAACAGTTTTTGTGGTCACTTGAATATCCAATTTCCCCAAAAATAGCATGTGAATGACTTTATTTTTTTTATGTGGGAAAACCGGACCAAAAAATGGATTTACTCCATTCAGCTGTTTTGCTGGTGCGTCACGTTTGACGTCACAAACAGGCCAAAAGACAAGTTATTAAACAGTCACAAACCTGAGACTCTACTGACACATACAAACCAAAATAAGGAGTAGTGATTTAAACTTGGCAAAGGAGAGAACAGGCAGAGACAACAATTGACCATCAAGGTCTTCCAACCTTCTACATTTGTGGTTACCTTTTTAATATTGCGATTTGCAGTAGATCAGATTGACAGATTTTCTGTCAGTCTGACAGTTTTTGTGAGTTGAAATCTCTGTCAGCCTGATTTTACTCATACACATACACACACACACACACACACACACAAAGATTCACATATTAACTCATACTGAAATTCCCATGCACACAGATATCAAGACCTATTTCAACAGTTGTTATTATTATTATTATTTTAGTTATTTGATTAGGACATTGCACATTAATCAACATGTCAGCCAGAGCATCAATATAAATATGCCGGACATATATCCAAGACAACCACTTCACATGTGCAGCAATATGCAAACATGGGCAATGAAGTCCTATATATTCTCTCCCAACCGCACACATACACACACGCACATACACTTTCCCCAAACCCCAAGTTTGAAAATGTGAGTAATCCGGCTTTATTTAGTATTTTTCCCGTATAAGGAGGTCACATTGTGACGGAGATAAGCAGGTGCTTCACAAAGAACCCGCAAGTGAAATCGTTTGTCAACTGAAGGGGGAATCAGTCGGCAGCGTTTAGTTTCCTGACTCGGTTAAGAGGAGGAGGGAGAGGGGGAGAAAGCGAAAGGGGGAAGGATTACGACCAAACCTGTTCTCAGATCATATACAGAGAGAGAGAGAGAGAGAGAGAGAGAGAGAGAGAGAGAGAGAGAGAGAGAGAGAGAGAGAGAGAGAGAGAGAGAGAGAGAGAGAGAGAGAGAGAGAGAGAGAGAGAGAGAGAGAGAGAGAGAGAGAGAGAGAACGGGACAAAGAGAGACAGAGAGAGACAGAGAGAGAGAGAGAGAGAGAGAGAGAGAGAGAGAGAGAGTAAAGAGAGTAAAGAGAGTAAGGGAGAGTAATTTACACACCAACATAAGTTTGGCAGGGAAATGCCTGCACGGTGGTCTCATTATCCCCGCGTTGTTTACAATGCTATGTGTCCAGCTATAAAAAGGTTTTTATAGGGAAATATATCTGAAATGTAATTTTAAACATCTCTCCGGTGGCAATAGTTTGGGACATTCATACCCTCTTTAGCGACGGAGCACACCCGGAATAATCGCAGCGTTTTGTAACGATCACTGTGTGGATGGATAACTTTGATTATTCCGAGTGTAGATTGGTGAATAGTTACACAACTAAAATGAGAATAGATGTTTGCTCATGGGATGAAAACATTTTGATGAATGCATGTTGGTGTTGCGCAAAAGGCCATGGATAACCCAATTTAAATAATTATAAAGAGAAGACAGGCTCTAATATTTTGGTTTCACTGAGCGAGAATAACTAGACCAATAACCCAAGGTCAAACCCAAAATTAGGCTTCTGTATGTCTCTGTAATGTTTGCAATATGATCCATATGCAAAACCCATACCTAGATAATACACTGAATTAACATCCAAAAGGACAAATCTGCTTTCTTCTACAATGCAACAAATACAAAAATACACATGAATACATACATAAAATATTAACTCTGGAACTCAATCCGACAAAAGATTGCCTGTTTATGATGAACACGAAAAAGTCCTTGGAAAACTATCCTTGGAAATAGTACATCATCAGCATACGAACAAAACTCTTCACACAACACACGTCGCCACAGCCCGCCTACATTACCGATGCGCCGATATCCGAAGGTTGAGATCTCTCTAATCCATGGCTCTAGGCCTACACTCGTTTTCCCCTGCCCTAGGCCCCATCCACCCCGGCAGGGGGTCCGACTCCCACCGCCCCCCTTTCCGCCCTTTATTCACCTGGTTCAGAACCACCACAGTGTCGGCTGGCCAGAGAGGCTACTCGATGGCTGTTTCCGTTGATCAAGATGGGCCCGTAGGCGCCGGAAGCGTGGAGGGGGTCTCGTGGTGAGACGAGATGCTGGGAATTGAGGTCCGTTTCTCTGTTTGTGTGTTAGTCTTTGTTGTGTGTGTCTCTGTTTGTGTGTGTCTTTGTTGTGCCTTTCTGCCAGGCTGTTAGTTTAGCGCACCGACAGACGTTCCTCACTCGGCTGCTTCCTGTTTGTTTTGTGTGCGTGTGTGTGTTCTGTTTTCAGTGTGTGTGTGTGTGTGTGTGCCTGTGTGTGTGTGTTCTGTCTGTTTTCAGTGTGTACCTGTTCTGCCTGTTCTCAGTGTTTAGGTCTGTGTGTGTGTGTGTGTGTGTGTGTGTGTGTGTGTGTGTGTGTGTGTGTGTGTGTGTGTGTGTGTGTGTGTGTGTGTGTGTGTGTGTGTGTGTGTGTGTGTGTGTGTATTGGTCGATAAATTGGACGTGATTGAGCTGGCGTTTGAAACGACGGGACGTCTCCTAGCCAAGAGCTCGGCAATCTGCCTCAGCAGGAAACACGTTCATCCAGCCCTCCCTCCCTCTCTCTCTCTCTCTCTCTCTCTCTCTCTCTCTCTCTCTCTCTCGCTGTCTCTCTTGCTCGCTCTCTCTTTCCCCCTCGCTCTCTCTTTATCTCTCTCTGTTCATCTCGCTCAGTCTACTGATATAGTTGTAGCCGCCTTCTTCCCCCTTTGTATTTATCCTTCCATTTCCTGCCCTCTGTCGTTCTCTGTCTCTCTGTCTCTCTCTCTCTCTCTCTCTCTCTCTCTCTCTCTGTCTCTGTCTCTCTCTCTCTCTCTCTCTCTCTCTCTGTCTCTGTCTCTGTCTCTGTCTCTGTCTCTCTCTCTCTCTCTCTCTCTCTCTCTCTCTCTCTCTCTCTCTCTCTGTCTCTGTCTCTGTCTCTGTCTCTCTCTCTCTCTCTCTATTCCTTTCCTTCGTCTCCTACCCCTCCAATCTCATTCTCCAACAACCTCAACGTTGGCCTCGACTGGGCCGTTTTTCCCTCCTTTCCCTTGAAGAAAAATGTATTTAAAATCCCCAAATCCTTGTCGAAAGAGACACCCTTCCCGCCTTCCCTCCCCCTTTTCTCTCTCTCTCTCCCTTCCCTCTCTGTGTGCCGGAGCTTATTGTAAGCCACTATTAGACTGCAATGGCTGCAGCGAGCTGTCCTTCTCTCTGCGTCTCCCTCCCTGTCTCGCTAGCTCGCTCTCCCCTCGACGATTAGCACCAGCTTAACAATAAAAGGGAGGCAGTGGGATCACTCCGTAACCCTGTGAATCAGCCTACCTATAGAGCTCGCTCAAAGGGAACGCGCCAATCACTTAACAAGTGGCCCATTTGCAAATATGCCGGCTCTCCGGATAACAATTGAATGTGTTGACACCAAAGAAAGCGGTTTCTTGTCAACCCGCGTTGTTGAGATTGATCATTATTTCAGAAGCTGAATCAGGAGTCCGTTCTGCTTTCAGGGACTGGATCACAGATTTCTGTGTAACTGTTCAGTCAGTTAGCATCCTGTTATATCCGAAGCAAAATTCAGATCCATGCATTTAAAGAGCAGGTGTCTGGGGGGTGCGGCCCTCTCAAAGACACCTCGCCTGTGAACACGCCGGGGATCAAACCCAGTGTCTTCTGGCGTCGCAAACCCCCCGGACACTTTCTTAATGACTGACCCCCTGTTTTTCCATAGTTAGTCAGGGGGGCTAACACTGTACCCCCTTCCCTAACTGCATAACCCTGCTAAAGGGGGAGGGAAGGGGGGGGGACTCGGTCCATATGTGGCCCAGCTGGGTCCACAGCTGGAAGGACAGACTGTGACAGCTGACTCTGGTCATGGAGGTGCTTGTGGATGGAGGGGGGGGGGGGGGGAGAGGGAGTCAGGTAATGGATGGAGGGGGAGGAGAGGGAGTCAGGGAGGGATGGAGAGGGAGGAGAGGGATGGATGGAGGGGGAGGAGAGGGAGTCAGGGAGGGATGGAGAGGGAGGAGAGGGATGGAGGGAGGGGGAGGAGAGCGATGGATGGAGGGGGAGGTGAGGGAGTCAGGGATGGATGGAGAGGGAGGAGAGGGATGGATAGGGGGGGAGGAGAGGGAGTCAGGGAGGGATGGAGAGGGAGGAGAGGGATGGATGGAGGGGGAGGAGAGGGAGTCAGGGAGGGATGGAGAGGGAGGAGAGGGATGGATGGGAAGGGGGGATGCAAGGGAACGATGAATGATGAAGAGAGGGAGGGAGGGAGGGAGATGAATAGATGGGCAGTGGCAGCCGGGATGGGTGCAGTGAGGGAGGGAGGAAGGAGGGAGGGAGAGATTGATGGACTGTATTTGGTGGGGATGAATGGATGGAGTGACGGAGGGAGGGAGCACAGCGGTTTTGACAGACAGATGACAAACAGCGGGAATTAACTCCGGGACGGAAGGACGGACTGATGAGGGGACATACGGCGCGAGGGGACAGTCCGTCACATCTGACTCCCAGCACGAACGGACCCAGAGACGGACAGACTGACGAGACCCACACGGACTGAAGGTCGGATGAAAGGGAGGGTTCGCGATGTAAAAGGAGCAGGGGTCGCGGGAGCATGAACACAATTAAAAGTCGCGGCGGAGAAACAAAGCCCACGCCAAAGCCGCCGCTCTGCCGGCCGTCGGGCGGGCTGAGAGATGAGGCCGTGTGTGTAAAGTGTTGACGGAGGCTGTTCTGGGGCGATCGACCGCCCCGTCGCCCCCCTGCGGTGCCTTGATCTCTCCTGCATTTGTCCTTGCGTGTGGCCGAGCCACTACTTCCGACGGGTTATCCACTGTGTGTGTGTGTGTGTGTGTGTGTGTGTGTGTGTGTGTGTGTGTGTGTGTGTGTGTGTGTGTGTGTGTGTGTGTGTGTGTGTGTGTGTGTGTGTGTGTGTGTGTGTGTGTGTGTGTGTGGGGTTGGCTTCGGTTACGCTGACTCAGCTTATGAGCCGTATGAAGAGCCCTCCAGGGGGCCGAGGTCCGACCACACCTTGCCTCTTTAAATATTCAAAGCCTTCCCCGGGCCTCCCAGATTGTAGATCTGTATAATTAACGCACACCCGATGAACCTCTGCTGGCCACGGGGCCCGCAGCTGACGATATGAAACAATGACAACGGAGGGATCCTATTGGACGGGACAATATAGTTCAGAGGCGAGGCGATTTCCTGTCTAGCGCGGCGGGCTAGAGCGACACATTAATAACACTGCCGGGGTTAGGCGTTCGAATCCCCGCTGGAGGGGCAAGTTATTATTAACACATCAAGGGTTATGATTTGAATCTCGACCGGACGAGCAAGGCTTTGAATACACTGGCAGGGTTAGGGGTTACAATTCCCACTGGTAGAGCAAGGCATTCGTTTAATTGCAAAGGTCAGGGGTTTTATTCCCCACTGGTAGAGCGAGGGATTATGAAGACAATTTGGTTAAGGGTCCAACGCCCCACTGGTGAAGCGAGGCATTATTAACACTATAAGGGTTGGGAGTTTGAATGAAGAATGGCAGAGCAAGGCATTGTTAACACAGTCAGGGTTAGGGGTTTGATCCCCCGATGATAGAGAACGGCATTTGTAACAGACCCAAGGTTAGGGGTTTGATTCCCATTGATAGAGCAAGGCATTGTTAACAGCGACAGGGTTAGAGATAAAGCTGAATTCTAGTAAATGAATGAATTCAAGGTATTGTAAGGCACTTTGTATAAAAAGCCTTTCAGAAAATGGCGGACACAATATGAATGGAGAAAGTTGTGAGGGGTGGATGAGTGTCTGTGCGAGTGTGTGAAAGTGCTGTGTGTGTGTGTGTGTACGTGTATGTGTGTGCGTGTGCTGGGGGGGGGGGTATGAGACATGAGGGAAGCGACACCGCTTCTAGAGTGCAATCCTCTCATCATCTCCGTGGTTACATGCTGCGCCGGAGGACAGCCGCATTGTCCCCCATCTTTAGAACACGTCCAAGTTTCCGTACAGACACACACGCACGTACACACAACTGTCCTCCACTCCCCTCCTATCTTACTCCAGTAACAATTTAGTTTCCTTGCTCTCTCTTCTCTTGCTCTCGCTCTCGCTCTCGCTCTCGCTCTCCCTCTCTCTCTCTCTCTCTCTCTCTCTCTCTCTCTCTCTCTCTCTCTCTCTATCGTTGCTTTGTACCCTCATCCCCCTGTTCCCCACGTCTTTCTTCTTTATTCCTCTTATTTCCATCCTTTTCCTTTTTGTTTCCTAAGCCACCTCGTGTCTCCGTATGTATCCTTCAATCTCTCTCTCCCTCTTCTCTCTCTCATCCTTTCATCTTCCTGGTCCTCCACCCTTATGTTATTTTCATTTCCCCCCCCCCCCTCCCTTCCCTTTCATCTGTCCGGGTCGGAATACCTTTTTGGTATTCCGACCCGCCCCGTTCCATCGCTGAGGACCTGTGCTGCTCCAGGTTTCAGCCCGCTGTTGTCCGCCGCTCCTCCACGTGATGTAGTGGTGACCTTTCAGTTTTCATTTATTTTACTGTGTCTGTACTTTCGAATCAGCAAACCTTTCTGAAGGTAGGGGGGTCGTAATGGCAGCGAAGGCGATGGAGCTATAATTGTACTCCTACATATACCGGAATGTCATCTAATGCACTCGCATTAGCTGGCATTACATAGCCTCCGTCGATGGCTAAATCTTTATCTTTGATTATCCTCCCTACACTTATCTTGCTCGCTCTGTTTTCTGTGGATTCCACTTTAGCTGTTGTTTTGGGTGTTCGTCTGTCTGGATTTGCGGTCGCTTTCACCCACAACTGTTATGGATGACGGCCACTGCAACAGAACAGAAAAAAAAAAGAAAAAAGCACCATGGATTTTAATTACCGAACCACCACAAGAGCTGGATATGAGAGTGAGTAAATAAAGAGCAGGGATAAATCACATGGCGGTGGAGAACCACACTCAGACACCACAGGGCTGAGCGAGCCCGCTGTTTTGGCCGTACCGCTGGGCCCTGCGCCACGCCGCACTGGAATGGACCGAAGGAGAAAACCTCACACAGATGGCGGCGGTTCCATTGTCGTCTGAGGATAATCAGTCACCCCCCCCCCCTTCCTCCCTCAGATGAGACAGTTTCGGCCGCGGCTCTACGATGAATGATACGTATTGGTGTTATTTTGGATTGCGATATGGGCAGCGAGCCTTTCGCCGGGATGAAGGGAGCGTGTCGTAAGAAGAACGCAACAACCTCGTCAAACACAAAGTAACGTGGCGTTCTGTTCTCTGAGCAACAATGAGACTGCCCCTCCCGTCCAACCGTCCACCAGCACCCCCTCACTCACTGACGACCAGGCCGCAGGACAGTCTCGGGGTGAGGGTGTCTGACCCCCCCCAACCCAAAGGTTCCGTGTTCAAACCCTGAGGGAGACGCCTAAACCACCCCTTCCCTCCCCCCCCCCCCCCCCCCCCCCCCCCTTCCATACCCCGTCCTCTCCCCACTGACGCTCATTCACAAAAGCCACGTAGCCACGCTGAAACCGTGATTGGCGATAAGGGATAAAAGTGTCTGCTATATTTGTTACGCGTCACGACTAGACAGCCGCCCAGTGAGTCGCGAGGCGGCCGCTTTATACCGGCAGACTGAACGCTATTATGTAACCACTCGAAATTGGGGCTCAGTACAGGGAGAGGGGAGCGAGGGGGGGGGGGGTGCTGGCGCGATTGTTTTGCTGTTGTCGGTGTTTGTGTGCTTACGTAAGGCAGCCCCCGGTGGAGCGGCCTCATCCTCTCCTCTGGCTCTGAAGACGGAGGCAGAGGGTGGGAGGGGGGCGCCGAGACAGAGACAGAGGGAGATAGCGGCTGAAGAATGGATGAGTCTACTCTACTGCGTTGTGCTCGGTTGTTTTTGTATCCTCCCGCTCCACCCGGGTCTGCGGGGTGAGACGGGGACTGGACACCCCCGCGTCGCGTCCTCGTTTCCTCTGCTCAACCCTTTCCCTTTTCCTGTGCCACCCTTTCGTCCTCTCCGCTCGCCGTTGAGTCGGCCTCCAGGTGTCCGTCCGTGATCGTGTTCGGCCTCACCGTTACCGTCCAAATGTGCCAACGTTGTCCCGAAATGTGGAAAAAAGTTTGGGGATCGAACCCAGTGACTTTCCCGTTGGGAGACGACCATAATAACTTGAGGACTCAGTAATGCCTTCCCCATCCAGCTACATTTTCATCCTTATAGACTCAATGTCGAGGACCATGTACTGCACAGTGTCCCTCGATCCCCCTTGTCTTCCATCCACTGTGTTTCTCTGATCCAACATGGCTGCTGTTGGAGTCTGGTGACTGATGTGTGGGATGGAAGGGGTGGTGGTGAGAGGCTTAGGCTGTGCTGGATGAAGCTTTGTTCTCTGCCTCTCTCTCTCTCTCCGTCTGTCTCGCTCTGTCTCTCTGTCTCGCTCGCCCACCCTGTCTCGCTCTCTATCTCTCTTTCTCTCTTTTACCCTCCTGCTCTCTGTCTCACTCTCTGTCTCAATCTCTCTCTCTCTCTCTCTCTCTCTCTCTTTCTCTCTTTCTCTCTCTCGTTTGATCTCTCGTTGTGCTCCCTCTCAAGAACCATCCTCTGTTTTTAAGGCTTACACTGCGCCTTAAAATGTCTCTCTCTCTCTCTCTCTCTCTCTCTCTCTCTCTCTCTCTCTCTCTCTCTCTCTCTCTCTCTCTCTCTTTCTCTCTCTCTCATTAAACCACTCCAAACTTCCTCACTACTGATGACATCACTTCCCCTCTGGGACTGTTTGAAGTGTGTTTGTTCCCTCTGGGAAATACTGTACGCACAGATCTGTGCTGTGGGGGCGGAGCCCTCTCTGGAAATACAAAACGTGCTTGTGTGAGTGTGTGTGTGCGTGTGTGTGTGTGTTTTGCATTGTATTGTGTTAATTGTTCTCTGTGATTGTGTGAGCCGTTACTCATGCGGAGGTTGAAAACAGCAGTTGGCTGAGTGAAGCATGACTGTGTGTGTGTGTGTGTGTGTGTGTGTGTGTGTGTGTGTGTGTGTGTGTGTGTGTGTGTGTGTGTGTGTGTGTGTGTGTGTGTGTGTGTGTGTGTCTGTGTCTGTGTCTGTGTTTGTGTTACATCATAAGCACTAAATTTAGGCTATCCATACCACAAAAAGCTGAATGATTGCATGCAGATTGATCTTCTGTGCGGGGTGAATCACTTCATGTTGTGTGACTGGGCAATTGTGAGTGAGTCCCTTGAATGCACATGAAAAAGGGACTGTGTTTTCCTCATTGTGTGTGTGTGCGAGGGTGCATGTGCGTGCGTGCACAATTCTCTGCGCTAGTATCATGTGATTTAAGCCCAGGGGGTTCGGGTGAACGAGGAGGCGGTGGTCTCAGGTGTTGTTTAGTTGTTGTTTGCCATTAGAACCCCCCCCCCCCCCCTAGGCTCCGGCAGCAATCTGTAGCGTGTCCGTACCGGCCCAGCGGCCCCGCCACACCGTGAAATTGGCTTAAGTACCTCCAGCAGGAAGTGACCATCACGCAGGAAAACCCTTAGAAAAGCACCACTCTGTTCTGCCTATTTCCACGTACACAATTGCAACATCAGTACTCTATCGGTACAACAACGTTCTTCGAGTATTCAACTCGGAGCAAAGAAGAAGCCCTCCACCCGGTACGAAAAAATTAAAATGGCGTCACTGACAAGGGAAAGAGGAGCGAGGCAGACCTGGTAACACGGGACCACGGCGTCATCCTCACATTATAAGCGGCGGGAAACAAAATCACCCTCGACATCAATATGTGCTGTAATCGCCCGGCGCTGTTAAAGCACTCTTCTCCCACCGCACGCGCCTCGACATTAATAACTCTGCCGAGTTAGACATCCATCTCTCTCTCGTATCCAAAACAAACACACTGTCGCGCCGCAAATGACAATGTGTGTGATTAGGAGGGAGAGAGAGAGAGAAAGAGAGAGAGTGAGAGAAAAGAGAAAAGAGAAAGAGAGGTTTTATCATCACTGTATTAAGAGTGTGAAGTTCCCCATCCATCGTGGCTCTCCCTCCGGCGCCAGACTGCTCGGTTGGCGCTCGCTCCTGAAGGGACGGCGCAAGGAACCGCAACCCATGTACGAGGGGGGGGGGGGGGGGGGGGGGCTGAGGTTCTGCGGGGGGGGGGGGGGGGGGGGGTCTGAGGTTCTGGTGGGATGGGGATGCACATGATGGTGTTTGGAGTTTATGAGGTGGTTGTAGGGTTGGGGGGAGGCCTGGGTGTTAACACCTCGACAGACAATCGGATGCGCCTTATCTCACTTTCGGGGACCTCTGAGAGATTCGATGCGGGAACGACCCGAGTGGGTCACGACAAAGAAAAAGGCACAGACACTTGCACACACACAATAGAACTTAATAGACACACACTGACACACACTTTTTTGGAGGGTTTCTTTGCCTATTTTTTGCGTACACGTGCGTGTGTGTACCTGCACGTGCTGTGGTCGGTGGCTCTCGTTCTTTCCCTCTCTCTCTCCCTCGCTCTCTCACTCTCTCTCCATATTTCATCCTTTCGCAACAGCAAGGCCCCGCTTCCAGGTGAGATCTATATCAGCGTTGATTCATACCATACACAATCCGCCTCCATCTGTCTCCTCTCTCTCTCTCTCTCTCTCTCCACCTCTGTCTCTTGCTCTCTAGCTCTCACCCTTGTGCTTCCTCCCTCCGTCTCCTTCTTCTCCTTCTCTCTTTCAATCCGTCAATCACTCCATTCCTCCCTCCCTCCCTCCCTCTCCCACTCCCTTTTTATTTCCCTCCATCACTTTCTCTCTCTCTATCCCTCTGTCGGCCTCAATCCCTTGCTCCCTCCATCTCTCTCTTTCTCTCCCTCTCTCCCTCTCTCGTCCTCACCCACCCCTTTCCTCGGTGCTCCTTCCCACTCTCTCCTGTGGCCTCCCTCATGCTCCATCTCTCTCCTCTCCTGGCACTCCTCCTCTCTATCCCCCGCCACTTCCTCTTCTCCCTCCCCTCCTCCCCCTCCTCTCCCGCCCCTCGTCCCCTTCCCTCCCTCCCACTCATCTTACGGTGGTGTTCCCTCTAGCCAGCTCTGCCTCTGTCTCTTTATTTATTTTCTACTCCATCCTTCTCCCTGTTCCCTTTTTTCTCCCTTGCTCTCGTCTCTCTCTCCCTCTCTCCCCCAACCCTCTCTCTCGCTCCTGCCTTGCCCCCGTTTTGACAAGAATAGCAACATAAATAAAGGATCAAACTCATAAGCTCCGGGTGCATTAGAAGTGGGGGAAAGGAACGGATGATTCAAGGTAGTTACAGGGGAGGAACAGGCGGGGGTTGGGCGGGGTGATGGTGGTGGTGTTACTGGGGCTTTCTGATGGGGTGGGTGGAGGTTGGAGGCAATGTTTGGAGCTGGTGATGTGTGTGGTGATAGAGAGAGCGGGGGGGAGGGATGAGAAAGATCTGTCATGAATTTCTCCTATTAGTTAATTATTCATGATCACCAGATACCCCACACACACACACACACACACACACACACACACACACACACACACACACACGCAGACACACACGCAGACACACACACACACACACACACACACACACACACACACACCCACAGACACACACGCAGACACACACACACACACAGTCACACACAGTCACACACAGTCACACACACACACACACACACACACACACACACACACACACACACACACACACACACACACACACACGCTGTCACCCCTAAAGCATATGTATTGCGTATATAGAAATAACAAATTGTGTTGCCTTGGCTTGTGTGTTGTTGGTGGTAATACATGTCCCCTAATATCCCATCTGTGATGAATAGAGTCCATCCTATGCTGTCGTATACATGTATCTATATGCGTGTGTGACTTTGTGTGTGTGTGTTGGGACTGGGTTTCAGGATAATAAGAGTTTCTGTTTGGCTTGTGTGAGCTGCTCGTGCTCCACTGAGAATGGTGACAAACAGTGATCTGCCGAGGGGCAGTAAACATCGGCAGACACAGCCCCGTTCCCGCCCAGACTCCGGCCGGCACGCGTCTACATGCTGGCCCTCAGATCTGCCGCTTTGTTGTGTTGCCTCGGCTGTGTGTGTGTTGATCTGCGAGCGTGTGTGCAAACACATTCTGCATGCGTGCCCGGCTGGCTGGCTGGCTGGCTGGCTGGCTGGCTGGCTGGCTGGCTGGCAACAACGCCCTCTCAACTCCATCTCTCTCTCCCTTCCCTCCCTGGCTCTCCTTTTCGCTCCTGAATCCTCGATTTCTCTCTTCCTCTTCCTCTGACTCTAATTCTCTCTCTCTCTCTCTCTCTCTCTCTCTCTCTCTCTCTCTCTCTCTGTCTCTGTCTCTCCCTCTATCCACACACACACACACACACACACACACAAACACACACACACGTGCACACCTTCCCCCTCTCTATTGCCTTCCAACCCTATCCCTCCCTCGCTCTCCCCCCCTCTCTCTCCCTCCGTCTCCGCCGGAGTCTCGAGCTGCGCAGCTCAACCAGCTCCGGAGTGCATCTGCCCTCTCTTCTTCCCTGAGCTAGATTCTCTCTCTCTCTCTCTCTCTCTCTCTCTCTCTCTCTCTCTCTCTCTCTCTCCCTCTCCTCCTCCCGCCCACACTCTCTCTCTCTCTCTCTCTCTCTCTCCCGCACTCTCTCTCCTTCTCTCGCGCGCTCTTTCTCTCTCTCGCTCTCCCGCGTGCTCTCTCTCCTTCTCTTTCGCGCTCTCTCTCCATTATTGAGCCGTTGCAAAGAACGAGGGAGGGAAAAGAGAGGTGCTGGGAAAAAGTGGGACGACAGCGACAAAACCGTCCGTCAATGTGAAGGTAACCGAGAAAGAGAGAAAGAACCCAAAAATTCCAAAGAAACTGCAAAAAGCCAGGGTTGGAAAGAGGAGCAGAGGAGAAGTGCGGCGGAGATACGTCCCCCTAGGTCGGCTCTCTGTTTTTTCTTTTTTTGCGCTCGCGCGGTCGGAAGGATGCGTCCACGGCCGCTGCCTCGGTCGTCGCTGCTGCAGCTCCTGATTCAATTACCATGAATTTCACAGCGCTGGCTTTGGACTCCAGGCAGTAGCAGCGGCAGCAGCAGCAGCAGCAGCAGCAGCATCTCCCAGACCCTCTCTCTCTCCGCCACAAAGCAGCACGCGAGCCAGCCCAGCCGCGTGTTTACAGGCAAGCGTGCGCCGCTATCGGAGGCTCTGTCGCGGCAGCGGATCTGCCCCGGCTCTCTCGTCGGCGTGTGTGTGTGTGTGTGGGGGAAGAAGGCGGCCACTGGCCAGACGAAGGAGACACAGAGAAACGCGAGGGACTCGGGCGAACGGAGCGAAAGGCGCTCGCTTTGAGCGCGGGAGAGAGACCAAGTTGGGATTGCGAGTGCACTGTGCTTGCGATACACCAGCCCCCCTCCTCCTCCTCCTCCTCCTCCACCACCACCCCTCCACCCCCTCCTCGATTCAGTTTTTTTCCTGAGGAGCGGGGAGATCGGTCGGTCGATTGGTCTGTTGGAGGTTATTTCGGGATCGGAGACCGCTTTATCGGACCACATATTGGAGGTGGGTCCTGTCGATGCGAGGGTCAGTGTCTGGGAAGATTGACGTTTTTCTTGGGGGGGGGGGTTTATTCTGCTTTGCCGTCGGGTTCCAGTCGGTGGGTGCCGCTAAATCTGACAGCCCGCCGTTGCAATTTGTCGCCAGAGAACAGAGGAGGATTTTAACGCTACGTGCTTGGAAATAGGTATTTTCTTTCCCCCCCCAGATTTGCTGTGACAGATCCTATTCACCAAAGCCTTGGACCTTGCCTGCACTTATTTATTCATCAGTGGGCTCTTTTTTTCTCCTCTTCTACTCGACGTCGCAGACAGCGAGTCTCTGAACTCACCCTTGGAATCTCTTTAAAAAGAAAAAAAACTAAAGGAGAAGGGGGGATACGACTGCACCCTTGTTCAGGGCTGCCAAGCCCTCTCTCGCCCCTGCTCTTCCTCCCCCTTTTCGCTCCGTTTCGTTTCTCCTACCATTGATTTTTATCTTCGCCCTGCAGGGTTTTGTCGGGTGATTTTTTTTTGTTTGTACGGTTGAAGTTGTACCGAAGAAGTGTGGTATGTTGTCAGTCGTCCAGCCCGTGATGGAATCATGGCTTCTGCTGCAAAAGATCCCGTGAAGGTTTTTTCAGTTTTTTTCTCTCTTGCTAACTGTCATTTGGTTCCACTGGAGCAAAGGCAGCAGAGGAGCTGTATAGAGGAGGTTTATGAATAGATGTTGAGTGGTAGTTTGGTTGATCAACTTCGCTTGAGCTTGCTTGATTGTGTTTTGGGTTTTTCCGCTGGTGGGCTTGTCGTGTCGCAAGGAGGTTGGATGTAAATTTTTGAGGGATTGTCGGTTCGATCCTCAAGGAAGCTTCTGGATTTTGGCAGGACTCAACACAACTGGATTTTGTTTTGGGGAGGGAGTTCGTCTTTCAGGAGTATTTTGGCTGATCTCTTCTTTTTTTCTTTTTCCGATTTTTCGGGAATCTCGACGACGAGGATCTTTTTTATTTCTCCTTTTTGTTTTTGTTTTTGTCAAATATAGAAACCTCACAGAAATCCATTTTTTTTCTTTCCCCGTGCCTGGAAAGCAGGGGAGCGATGGGCCCCGGATCCATCTGAAAAAAAAATGCTCACTTCCTGTCTCTGTCGTTTGAGGGGGAGGGGCCTCCTGCTCCTCCCCGCCCCCCTAGCTCCCATGGAGCGGGAAGTGGAGTGGGTGGAGGAGGGGGGGACGGAGGAGGAGGGCAGCGATGGAGCACTGGCCCCCGGGTCGGCGCCGGAGGTGGTGGCGGCGACGCCCGTGGTGTGGGCCAGCCCGGCCTTCCTGTTCCGTCTGGTTCTGTCGCTGGCGCTGCTGGTGTTCCCCTGCCCGGCGGTGGCGGCCCGCGTCTCCTCCTCCCTCAGCACAACCCACCACGTGCACCACTTCCACAACAAGCACGGCACCGTGCCCATCGCCATCAACAGGATGCCCTTCCTCACCCGCGGAGGCCATGGTAGGAGACCCCGGCCACAAAGGGCCGCTTGCACTACTTTACTTTTGCGTTTGTTTGGGTTCGTCCGCCCGATGATGTTGCTGGATTCGTGCTGATGTCGGTGGCTCGGTTGCTCTGCCTGCCGTTGGATTCTGTTAGCATCTGAGTGTGTGTTTGTGTGGAGGTCTTCGGGAGGCCGACGACCATGTTCAAGCCAGTCGGTTTGTTTATGTGCGTTTGTTACGAAGTAGTGTCATTGGATCGGTATCTTCCCATTGGATTCTGGAACTCTTGTTGGATTCTTGCGTTGTGTCATTTGTACGGATGTCTTTATGAGACCACCCTATTGCACTAGCGCTAGTATGTTAGTTTCTCTAAGTTTGTCATGCAATGTCATCATTGCATAACTCGACCTGTCTGTTTGTATAGGTTCCTTTATGGGATCGCCCGCCATGTTGTTCTTGACATTGGTAAGGCAATGATACCACTGGATTCCACACTGGTGCGATCGTAGACGGTGGATTCTTGTGGTATTCTTGGCTGTGTTGTTGTTGTGTTGGTATGGGTTTCTTCAGGAGACCGCCCACAATTTTGCACTGAAGCAATTCTCTTTCTTTCCATTCCCACGCAATGGTGTCGTTGGATTATATCAGGATTCTAAGCTTGCTAGCGGATTCTGGTAGCATTACAGTACATTGATAATGTCATTGGATTATATCATGATGCTAAGCTTGCTAGTGGATCTGGTAACACTACATTGGTAATGTCATTGGATTATAGCAGGATGCTAATCTTGCTAGCAGATTCTGTTACCATTACATTGATAATGTCATTGGATTATAGCAGGATGCTTATAGTTGCATCGTGTGTCTAGTGACTGTACCAGTGTTTTTGTACGTGTGTTTGGGGCCACCAAAGGCAAAGGCTTGTGTGTGTGAAACAGTGTCATCATGTGTACCAGTGTGTGTGTTTCTGAGTTTGGTTCGACCAAAGATCCTGGCTCAGGCGGGGCTTTGGAGCAGTTGGGAGGGGTTCAACGGCAGTTCATCTTCTCCAATACAGTTGATTTGCGGGGGCTTGAGGGTGTGGATTAAGTGCATGTGAGCCCAGGCAATCGGTTCATCCATCTATTGATTAGGCTCGTCTCACGGATTTAGGAAAAATAAAAGAGAAAGACCTGGCTTTGGTAATCAACCCCATCGCCTTCGCCCTCATCCCCCCCCTAACGGCAAGCCTTAGTTTCCTTTTCCCCTCCAGAATGGCAGATGAAAACAACAGCAACAACAAAACAACCTTTCACATCCTCAGACAGGCCTATTTACGAACGTTAAAAAACACAGCGCCTCCTCTCAGAGTGTGCGTCCTTGTTTGTTCATCCACAAAGGCGGCGTGGCCGATTAGAAAATCGTGTAATCACCTTATTCCACCGGGCTACGTGTGGACAGGCGCTCGCGCACATAAGGCTGTTGTTGTTGTCGTTCCGGGACGGGGGGGGACGGGGGGAGTCCGAGCCGTCTGCCCGGCATGGTGCATTGTATTCATGGGCCGTGGGCCGGTAATTGCCTGAGCATGTCCTACGTGCGGCGGTGCCGCAGCGGACCTGCGTTGGCTTGTGGTGCCGTTCGGAGGCTGAGCCGACGCAGGGAGCCGTTAAGGAGTCGCTTTGATGTCCCCCCCCACCCCCCGTTCTGCATTCTCCCACTGCAGTTCACTCGCCCTCTCTCTCTCTCTCTCTGTCTGTCTCTCTCTCGTTGTCTCTTTCCGTCTCTCTCTCTCTCTCCCTCTCTCTCTGTTTTCTCTTTCTCTCTCTCTCTCTCTCTCTCTCTCTCTCTCTCTCTCTCTCTCTCTCTCTCTCTCTCTCTCTGTCTGTCTCTCTCTTGTTGTTTCTTTCCGTCTCTCTCTCTCTCTCCCTCTCTCTCTGTTTTCTCTTTCTCTCTCTCTCTCTCTCTCTCTCTCTCTCTCTCTCTCTCTCTCTCTCTCTCTCTCTCTCTCTCTCTCTCTCTCTCTCTCTATATATATATATCCTTTCTCCCACACTCCCTCTCACATGCTCTCGCTTATGTCCCTCCTTCTGTCTGTTCTTAGCGTCGACGCCAGAAGTGTCATTGGCAGGTGGTCGTTAGCAGCACCTGCTTGGACATATTCCTCCTGTCCTCTCTCTCTCTCTCTCTCTCTCTCTCTCTCTCTCTCTCTCTCTCTCTCTCTCTCTCTCTCTCTATCTCTCTCTCTCTCTCTCTCTCTCTCTCTCTCTCTCTCTCTCTCGTCTTCTTTCCCTTTCTTCCCACCATCTCCAACCGCCCCTATAATACCTGTGATCCGTATCCCTTGCCACTCCTCCAGGGTGTCTGTTTGTGTGTGTGTTGTGATGGTGTTGGTGGGGGGTAAGGACGATGGGGGGAGGGCAGAACCCTAAAGCATCTTTCCTCCTGGCGATGTTGGTCTGTGCTACAATGACCCTGCAGCGTCCTGCCACCACACACTCCCAGTACCTCCTGGGACACTGGGACAGTCTCTCAGTCTCCCAGTCCATCCTGGGGTACTGGGACAGTCTCTCAGTCTCCCAGTCCATCCTGAGGTACTGGGACAGTCTCTCAGTCTCTCTTCCTGAGTTACGTGGACAGTCTCCCAGTCCCTCCTGAAGTACTGGGACAGTCTCTCAGTCTCTCAGTCTCTCGGCCGCCCAGCCCATCCTGGGGTACTGGGACAGTCTCTCAGTCTCCCAGTCCATCCTCGGGTACTGGGACAGTCTCTCAGTCTCTCGGCCGCCCAGCCCATCCTGGGGTACTGGGACAGTCTCTCAGTCTCCCAGTCCATCCTGGGGTACTGGGACAGTCTCTCAGTCTCTCAGTCTCCCAGTCCATCTTGGGATACTGGGACAGTCTCTCAGTCTCCCAGTCCATCCTGGGGTACTGGGACAGTCTCTCAGTCTCTCTTCCTGAGTTACGTGGACAGTCTCCCAGTCCCTCCTGAAGTACTGGGACACTCTCTCAGTCTCCCATTAGCTCCTGGGGTCTCCGGGGGGGCCACCACGCACACATCAGAACGATAAAGGCGCCTCTTTAGCGGCCCAATTGCGCAATATAACGTATGTGTCCCGGGCGCACAAAAGGAGAACGATTGGTTTGTGGAAAAATGAAAGGAAAGAATGATCACCGTGTGTTGTCCTCCCAGAAAAGGGAACATTTGATTAATTTATTTTGGAGAAAAACAGTTTTGCCTTCCAGTTAAATACCGCAAGTGTGTGTGTGGGTGTGTGTGTGTGTGTGTGTGTTTGTACATGCCTAATAGCCACCACTCAAGACAAGAAATGAGTTTGTTCGTCACATAAATGGCAGCTCCCACCATTTTTTATTCTTGAGATCACCCCCCCCCCCCCCCCCCCCCCCCCCCCCCCCCCCCATTCTATCCTGTCCCCATCGCTAGCTAGGATAATTGGAATGCACTTCTTTCCGATTTCGCACCGCCAAAGCAAATGTAAATTTACATAATTACTGTAAAAACATTTCCAGGCTCTCTGCGTTATTTGTGGCTGTCACCAGATATTGGCGACAAAAAAAAGATTTGTTGGTTTCTGCGGAAAAAAGTGGAAAAGGCGAGTGTATTGCAAACGCCAAGGACAGGCTAAGCATCTATTGGAAGTCGATAATTCTGGATTATTCATATAAATGCCACTTTTAATTGTTGTTGTTTGTATGTCTTATTATTATTATTATTATTATTATTTCGTAATTATGATATTGCTTGTGGTTGCGGTACTACCTGTCAGTGTCTCCATTCAGTATCCATCTATCATCCAGCCATCTGTCAATATTACCCAAGATGCAAAACATGATTCACAGATTTTGATTTGATTATATTGATGTGTAGTCTGCGTTGATCCAGCGTTTCTAGTATCAACACTGAAGAGTGGAGTGTAACCCTGCAAAGCGGTCTTTCGTATTTTACCTCGGTGCCGTGAAAAACACTCGTAAATTCTCGGGGAGCCAAAACCCCTCCGCCCCTTCCTCTACTCTTTCCCTTCCTGCCAGGCAGAAGTCGCACAGCTTATTACCACTAATACCACTAACACTGACTCTCTCTCTCTCTCTCTCTCTCTCTCTCTCTCTCTCTCTCTCTCTCTCTGTCTCTGTCTCTCTCTCTCATTCTCTCTCTCCCCCCTCCCCCTTCTCCCTCTCGTTCACCCTCCCACCCTTTCCCTCACTGTTCCCCCTCCCTCTCTCTCTCCCCCTCTCTCCCTCTACCTACCTCTCTCCCAGAGAGATAAGAGTCCTGTCTTTTCGTAGCAGTTCCACATGAGCTCCCAACCGAGTATCACTGGCGCGACTATGACACCCATAACAATATTACAAATAAAATAACTAAACTTATTGGGAAGCCTCCTCCAAAAACATGACACCGACTCACACGGCGGGATTATGTTCTGAAAAAAGAAAACACACATACATACGCCCGCAGCACAGGTACACGAACACTCGCTCAACCGACGCACAACCTAGGAACCACCGAAAGGCAAATAGATAATTTATGAAATTGTACCCGCCGGAAGAATAGAAGAGCAGTTCTGCAAACACAAACAAATGCAACCAGACAACCACACACACACACACACACACACAAACACACACACACAAACACGCAACCAGGCCTGAATTCACGGCAAAGAGTAACGGATGATCGTGCTGCCCCTGGCACATCTCACCGGGGCAGTATGGCTGTAGAATGGTGATTGTGGTATGTTTTAAGGGATCTGGGGGGAGACTCTGTTTGCCCTGGTTCGAAGACAGGCAGATTTAGCATTTATATGAGGCGTTTGGTGTTCATCCCTCCAACTGGCGTTATTTAAAGGACGTCAGTTGGAGTTTACATAAAACTCCAACTGACGCCAGTTTACATACACAGGAGAGAGATAGAGAGAGAGAGAGAGAGATAGAGAGAGAGAGAGAGAGAGAGAGAGAGAGAGAGAGAGAGAGAGAGAGATTTTCCCCAACTGCCGCCATTTCACTCGAAGAGCGCCGGGCTGCCAGACCCGAGCCTCATACACACAGTGCTTACACAGTGGGGGTACGGGGGGGGGGGCGCGTACCCCCCCCCGGGACCCCTGGGCTGTCTTGCATTATTAATCTCTCTCTCTCTCTCTCGCTCTGTTATCTCCGGTGATGGAGTGTCGACAGACGCTCTGTGTCTCCGGACGGTCTCGAGGGTTGACGGGGAGCGAGGTGGATGTGGGGATGGGCTGGGGGGTCGGCTGGGTGGGGTTGGGGGGGGGGGGGGGGTAAAGTGGCGGTTTGAAGGAAGAAGACAATCTCAACCTGCTTTTGTTCCGCTGACGAACGATCGGCGTCGTTAACCGGCGGGGCCGTGATTGATGCTCTTGCGCCGTTCCGCGCTAAGGGCCGTCTCCTCCCCCCCCCCCCACGGGCTCTCCCTGGCGTACGACGGAGGGTCGTTCATCAGAGGGAATGCCGCCATTTGGCCCCCTTGATACCCTCTGTGATCAGGCTCTGCTGTCAGCAGGGCGTCAGTGACCCTCTTATCTTTGTGTTGGCGTGTATTCCCTGCGCCGTGTTGTACGTCAGCCACGGGGTCTTTGGCAGGCCTCTTGAAGGGCTAGCAGGGGTCGTATTCGTCCGTCGCGGTGAGCAGGTGGGGCTCAGCGATGAGCCCTGCAGTTCGAAACCTAGACTCATGACTATATTACAGAAATGTGTGGGTGTTTGTGGATGTGTGCATAGGGGAATGCATACTGGGGCACACACACACACATACACAAGCACACACATACATATATATGGGACAGTCTGCCCATAAGCACACATATATATGCATGTGTGTGTATCTGTAAAGGTCAGCTCCGGCGGCTTTTTCAGAACCTTGACCGTGCGCTTTTGTCTTCAAACTCCCCCTCTCGCCAATCGCCCCCGCGCACACACATCAACTTTGAAAGGCATGTCACCCTCTTTCCCGCGGCTCCGCTTATAGCCGGGAGGATATTTCCCGCCCGCTGTAATCCATAGGTACGCAGCCGCGTCGAGTCGAGGCTAAAGGGATTAGACGGCTCATTTGGGATTCGGGGGTCCGGGGATCCACCATTCAAACGGCAGGGCGGCGGGAAAAAATGATTCCAGCCGCTCAGTCGCCGGTTAAATTTGTCCTTGCCGGGAGGGCGAAGATGCCTCTAGCGCTTAGCGGCGGCGTGTGCGTGCATACGTTGGGTTCACGGCGGCGGAGAGAGAGCCTCCATCGCGGGCTGTAGGCGGTGCTTCTCTTGTTTCGGTTAAGGGAGCCTTGTACACGTCCAGCGTGGCAAACGGGAGCAGCCAGCTAGCGTCGGAATGGGTCCCGGGCTTCTTTTTTGCCAGTTTCCTTTTTATTTTTTACCTGCCTGTTAGTTTTTTTTATATACGTTCCAAGCTTTATGCTCATGCTTGTACAAAACAACCACATCGTCCGTGGCAGTATGCATTGCATTCTGGGTGCTATTTCGGCAGCAGCCCTTTTCATGAGGGTTCATACATATGAGAGTGTATTTATCATACGTGTTCTCCTGTGTGTGTGTGTGTGTGTGTGTGTGTGTGTGTGTGTGTGTGTGTGTGTGTGTGTGTGTGTGTGTGTGTGTGTGTGTGTGTGTGTGTGTGTGTGTGTGTGTGTGTGTGTGCCGCACCTAGTGTCGGGGGACTGCAGGTGTCCGAGGGGGACTAGATCGCCATGGTGATGAACATGCAAACACACGTGCACACATACACACACTTACACACACGCCCCTGCCCCCCCAGCCCCCCCCCCCCCCCCCCCCCCCCCCCCCCCCCCAGGGACTTCAAAGCTAAATTTCATGAATCATCAATATCACATTACACTCGCCCAGTCCATCACCGTCGGGTTGTCATGGCAACAGAGGGTAAACCTTTTGAGTGATGTCGGCAATCGACTATGTTTGTGTTTCTCTTTCCATGTTTGTGTTTCTGCGTTTGTATGTATGTGTGTGTGTGTGTGGGTTTATAGGTTTTGTTCGAATGATTATGCTGCTTGAGGTAACAATATTAACAAAAATAAATGTAACATGCCATTTGCTCGTCTCGATAATTAGGTGTGTTTTTACGATTCGGATCATGGTTGAAGGACCATTAATAAACCAGTGTTCTCACCTCCTCACCATTAATTGGTGCTCATAATCTAAACCAAGCAGAGTAGCAGAGGAAATCAATAAAAACACAACTGCCGGAAAAAAAATGCAACAAATGCACAGCGAAGCAATAACACTGAGCGGCCTGCGTCTTCTGGGTTTAACCGCTCATAAAGTATCGTTGGATCCTGCAGATTTTTCCGGCAGTAGTTGCAAGGTTGTTCATTTTTAACTGAACACGATACACAGGTCGGCGACGTGTTTTCTCTCGGCCAACAGAAGGCCGTGTGCCGGGGCATGTGGAGCGTTGCACTCAGTGGTGTATAATGAAAACGTTAACGTTGTCTATATGGTGATCATGGTGGGAGGAGCGGTTTCCTTACACAGGTGCACGGGATGAAATGTGTTGCCATGGAAATCGGTTCACAGGTGCCATCCGCACACATGCACACGCACGCACGCACTCAAGCGTACACAAACACACAAGGATGAATGCACAAAACTTCTCTAGTCCTTCCGTGAAACGTCCTTGTTGTTCTTCAGTGCTGAATCCTTTTCCGTGTCTCAGTGAGAGCAACTACAGTTTGAATTTAACCAAATTATAGGTGAACATCTTTTGCCTTTGCTTCTCTTTGCTTGGTCACATTTCCAACATCACTTTTCTTTTAAAAACTGCTTCACATGTCCCCTCTCTATTTTCGGTTTTTCGGTTTCGTTCAGGAAAAGGTTACGATTTGAGATTTAGTATGTTTATTTGAGGCAGTGTCTTGTGTGCTTCACTTGCTGCCCTTTGTGTTCTTCTGTTTATTCTTTCTAGAAACCTTTCACAAAAGATCTCCGAAATCCGGTCTCCGACGTATCCTGAATGGCAATGTCGTAGTCAATATTGATTATCATTCAAAGCTCAATAACGCAGTCAACCACCAACTCCCAAACTTACTGAGTTTTCCGTTTGGGATCAATAAAGAACCGATCCAATCTCACCTCCCCACCCCCAATTCCCCAAGGAATCCCCTTGGCAATGCCCCTAACAATCCAACGAAGATCAGATAGACCCTTCCCCCACCACAACCAGGCCATGGCGGGCCGTGTTCAGCCGTGAGCCTCCCTGTTCCCAGCCATCTGCCCAGGGGGTCAGACTGCTCCCCTGGTGCTGTAGCCGGACACCGTCGCACCACCCAGGCCGTCATACTGCTGCTGCAGCCGTTTGACTACCCCCCCCCCTTTAGTTTTAGCTCCGAGCCGAAGGGGGAAAGCATCCAACGGCGGTCGGGTTGTGGTCGCTCACATGAGTGGCCGGGTGTCTTGGTGGAGGTGGTAGGCCTTGAAGGGAGGTGGGGCTCGCTCACATGAGTGGGCGGGTGTCTTGGTGGAGGTGGTAGGTCTTGAAGGGAGGTGGGGCTCGCTCACATGAGTGGGCGGGTGTCTTGGTGGAGGTGGTAGGCCTTGAAGGGAGGTGGGGCTCGCTCACATGAGTGGGCGGGTGTCTTGGTGGAGGTGGGGGTCGCTCATATGAGCGGGTGGGTGTGTTGGTGGAAAGGTTGTGGCATCGGAAGGGAGGTGGGGGTCGGTTGAAGGTGGTTTCTCCTCCACCCCATCGACCAGCCCTCGGGCACAAGCTGATGCGAGCCCTGCCCCAAACACAGATGTTAGAGAGTGAGAGAGAGTCAAGTATTGGGTCGGATTTCAAGCACGAGGGATTTTAGATTTTGAGTCGATCCTGTTGTGGCCCTGCCCACTTTTGTGGCCTGCGACCATTTATTTAGCATTATTCTAAAAGTATTTACCGTTTGACCTGACATTGACTATTCAGTCGTTCAGCAGACATTTTGTATGTGTATGTGTATTGTAGTGTCATAGAGCAGCAGGTAGGGGTTAGGGTGTGTATCACTGTGGCATGTCAACAGGTTAGACCGCGGACATCGGGGGAACAAACCCAGCACCTTTCGGCTGGCTACTAGAGTCTAGAGTCTAGACAACCCCCCCCCCCCCCCCCGGGTGGTAATATTGTACACAGTGTAACCACAGAAATTCTTGTAGACAGAATGAAAAGAAAACCGGAGCCCATAAACGCACTCCATCAGCTCTGTGTTGCAGGCTCGTTTTGTCCTGCACTCTGCCGTGGCCCTGGGCCCCTTTGTCTGTCTTTTTTTTTTTGGGGGGTGCCGAGCTGTAATTCTCCGAGGTCTGTGGGCGGCGTGATGGTGCGCCCGCCAGTGCAACACTCACCTTCCCATCTCCATAATGTGTGTGGTGGTTCCCGTGCACTCCAACACTACGGGGCCCCAGGGCCCCAGGGGCCGGGCACTCACTACCTGGGCCGCCGTGCACTCAGGGGGCGTGCACGTATCTCGACTGGGTCGAATTGTTCCTCGGTGTGTGAGTGCGAGTGTGTGTCTCTGCGTGTGTGTGTGTGTGTGTTTGCGTGTGCTTGTTTATTGAACAGCGCGCGCCACACAATGCTCCCCGGAATCACATCATCTCTCCCTCCATTTTGTCTTCCCACGTGCTGGAGGGCTAAATGGGCTCTTTGGGTTTCTGTCACCATGGTTGCTGTCATTTCGGAAAGGCCACCTTGTCCCATTTCTTCATGATCTCTCACTGGAGTGTGAGGCCCTTTTTATAGTGAACCCAACGCTCTGGAATGGACCCATCAAAATGGCCATCCGCCGACAGCACAGCGAACCTCACACCTTCCACTCTCTGTGTGGTTTGGTTTGGCGGTGGGAGGCACACAGAGTGAACAATACTAAAGAACAAAAACTAGACATTCGGGGTTAACAAGGTAAATCGTGTCTTATCCAACCCCAACACGATGACTTCTTTCGTTGTCAAAAACTCTTCTTTCTCTCGGCTCCAAACACTTCAATTGTTTCCCTCTGAGTCCATCCTTGTTTGCTTGGGCTTGGTCTGATAAATACCTTGTCTGTAATAACGTCTCTCCCAACCATTCCCGCCGGCGGCAAGATAGCCTCTCGCACATCCTCCCTCCATCCCTCTCTCTCTCCCTCCCTCCTGCCCACCTCAACCCAACCTGCGCCATTGCTATCTCTGCAGCCACCGAAAATGCATTTCCATGTCCTTCCCCCTCTCTCGGGCCCTCTCTCCCTCTGTCCTTCTCCCTCTTGGCCCCCCTCTTTCTCACCCCTCTCTCTCTTTCACTATGTCCTCTTCTCTGTCTCTCTGCCCTCTCACTCTGTCCCTCTCTCTCTCTCTCTCTGTCCCTCTCTCTCTCGCCCCTCTCTCTCTCGTGCCTCAGAACACAGAATAAAGTGTTGTACACGAGGCAAAAGGTCCCAGATGAACGTGTTCTGTCTCACACACTCATTCACACCACCCCTCACCCCCTTTCCAGTGTGAATGAGAGAGTGAATGAGAGAGTGAGTGGGAGGAATGATGGTGATATTAAACGTCATGTTTCTCTTGACCGGCTGATCAATGACATCTACAAAAATGGAGCTAGGTAAATATTACACACCGTTAAACAAGTCCTGCCTCTGGACCAGGTCCCGTCCAGGTGGCGTTGGTTATCCTATCTGGCACCCTTTTGGGAGACCCTTTTTTATCATTTATGGGCGGGGCTATGTCAGAGCTTCATTATCTCCACTTGCTTACATCATAATATATCCTATGTGTTTAATTGACGTTGTCTGATAACCCAGAACCGTCTCTAACAATTAAGATGTTTAACCTAACCTTTAATAACTTTATAGTCTAGATTTGGACCTGGGTTAGCACTTAGCATCCATAGCCTTATAGTCTTTAGCCCATTTCATCCATAGCCCTACAACGTTACCCTCTCAATAATATTATAACAATGTTTTTGGGTTTGGTTTCCATTTAAAAAGAAAGAAACCGAGAAATAAAGCAGGGTTTTGGTCGTCCTCATCCTACCCTCTTACCCGGGACCGCAGAGGGCCGGCCGTCTAAAAATAGTTCACTGGAGGTTATTGGCCATCATTGTACCTCGCTAATTCCTCCTGAAAGCCTGCTCACTCTTATATGTACGAAAGATAATTACATTTCCCTTCCCTTGAAAAGCTCACGATAATCCGAGACGGCAGTTAGATGTTTTTTTCCTCATCCCCCCCCACATCATATCAGTGACCATCTTGTAGTTGCGGCGGCGTAGGGTTAGCCCTCCCGTGATGGGCCGGTATCTCTTAGCGAGGGGTTGAAAGGGAGCATATCATGGCGACAGTTTAGCGCTGAAATCGACAGAGAGCACGGGGAAGATGACGAGAATGACATAGTCGTGACTAGGGATGGGGGGGGGGGGGGGGGGGGGTGATCAAAGAGAAGTTTTGATTCAGCCGTCTTTCATGGCGGGCTAGCTATGTCGGTACATGAAAAGGTAACCGTTGGCTAGGTCACGCCGCAGCATTACTGGTAGCCGCGTCGGCGGCGGCAAGCTGGCTTTGTGAGCTAGCTTTGACTAGCGTAAATCGCCAGGCGCAGAGCGTACGGGGTGTGGGTGAGTGCTGAACAGGGACGACGCCGTCTTCAAAAGGGCGCCGTAATGTAAAGCTTTTCCTTTAATTATTAAGCTGCCGACTATTAGAAGAGGGGGGGGGGGGGGGTTCAGAGGGGCGACAGGGCTGCCCGCTTGCAGGATTTGAATACCCTCGCCGGGAGCTGCTGGACGTTAATAAACAAAAGCGGCTTATATTATGCATGACTGTCGCTTCGGAATAGGAAAGATTCGCCTCTCCCCGGAAACCCTTTTTTTATCCCCGCGAATGTGAGCACGCAAGGGCTTCCAGAGAGAGAGCTCTGTAAAAGGCTTTAGCCCTTAACAGGCTGAAGTCCACCTCTTATATGCAACGCCTCCCCAGGGACAGCACTTTGTCCTGTTAGTTGGTGGTTTCCCCTTTTAAATATAGCTTTAACGTAGTTGTTTTGTCGCACAGAAAACAACGAAAGCCTAATAGTACACTTTAGTCGTTTAGCGGGGTGACTTATTTTTTAGAGAAATGTCACGAATGAGTTAGGGATTAGATGTAGGGGTGCCTATTAAGGTAGACTGTGGACATTTAGTGTTCGAAGCAAGTACCTTGAGGCTGGGAGTCAACCAACCCCGAACACTACCCTTACCATCCCCACTGCCATAACAAAATGCTAGTTCCTTATACCATCACAAAAACCCTGCAGTGCGAGGAACGCACACTAAGTAGCAGCCATTTTGGGATGAGGTGTTACAAATTGCTACTTTTTGTCTCTTTGCTATGAACGCCTTGGCTTCAAAGATGAACCGTAGCTCTGGAAACAGATTAAATACACCAGCAACCTGGCCTTGAGCCATGGTACATAATGCATCATGCCTCCCGCCGCAATGGTTCTCCTTGCTTTGCAGGCTGTTTTAACAGTTCCATAATGCTTTTTTTTCCCTCTACTTGAAGCCCCGATTCAAACCTCGTTTTTACTGCTCGACGTGTTGAATCATAAAGTCTGGTATCAAATATTGATACGTTAAGATATAAAGTAGTGCACTAGTAACAGCATTGCATTGACAGGTTGTTCTCCATGCGTAGCTCTCATATACCTTTCAGAATTTGACAGTAGCACTATTTTTACAATCGTGACTGAATAAAAACATATTAGAAACAAGACACTTTTATTTATTGTTTCCCTACGAAATGTGACACGTGACACGTACCATCTTGGTCTTTGGTTTTAAACATAAACGTGTGTTCTTCTTCATATTTTCCCGTCATGGCCACACACAGCTTTCAAGGGTGAAAACAAACAATGACAACAAATTAATTTGCGAGGACAACTACCCAATACCTGCGTGGCTTTGGAAAATTCTCCACTATTTAAAAGCCTGCAAGTACTCCCGAGCCAGCCAGGGGATTGTCGGTGGCACGGCTCCTTGTCAGATTCACTTTGTTCTTTTCAGTTGACAGCTGAATCGACCCACGGGGGACGACAGCGGCGCATATTTTGTCTCCCACTTTCTGTCCTCTGGGACGCCATTTTATGTGTTTCTTCTTCCTGTAAGGATGTTTACGATGGCGCCTGTTCCATCATCTGGTAACGGCATTTAAAAGGGCTTCAGAAGGCTGGGTCGACATATTTTCTTTGGCAAGCGTGTGAAATCCGTTGTTGAGTGAGTTTCGGGGCAGAAATAAATAAATAAAGGGCGTGTCGGTAGGTGGAGGTCATGCTTACCTGTAAAGCGATTATGACAAATGGTGCATGCATGCTGCTGTTGTTATTCCGGCTTTTTTGCATCAACACACACACACACACACACACACACACACACACACACACACACACACACACACACACACACACACACACACACACACACACACACACACAACCACCAACGCACACCATGATGCGAGTACTTCAAAGACCTCTGGATCTCTCCGTGACAGATCTGTGTCAAGCCCCTGGCATCCATCTTTGTCTCCTCACCACCGCTGCACAGACGCTCACCTGCACATAAGGTGTCCCTGTGCGGAGCAGCAATGTCAGAGAGAGGAGGACAGGCTGGTAAATAAAAGAAGCATAACTAGGCGTGTGTGTGTGTGTATAGGGGTTTGGAAGAGTGTGCTTGTGTGGGGGTCTGTGTGTGTGTGTGTGTGTGTGTGTGTGTGTGTGTGTGTGTGTGTGTGTGTGTGTGTGTGTGTGTGTGTGTGTGTGTGTGTGTGTGTGTGTGTGTGTGTGTGTGTGTGTGTGGGAGAGAGATTGGGTAAGAGGGAGGAGATGAAGGTTATCCGAGTGGGAGAATGGTTGAAGGAGAGAGATCAACGGAGGGAAGGTTACATGGAAAGACGGATGAGCTGGAGAGACGGGTGGAAAGAAGTTGGAGAGACAGGTGGAGAGGGAGGGTTAGCCAGAGAACGACACCCACTAGAGAAATGAGAGGAAGAGATTGAGACAGGGGGAGAGAGAGAGAGAGAGAGAGAGAGAGAGAGAGAGAGAGAGAGAGAGAGAGAGAGAGACAGAAACGGGTGAGAAGCAGAGAGAAAAAACGATTGAAAAAGATTGAGAGACACACACACGCACACACACGGAGAGCGCGAGAAACAGAGCTAGGGAGAGAGAGAGCGAGAGATAATGGAAATTACTGTGCCTCATTCTCTCCCCACTCGGAGCCTTGACACACTTTAAACACCCAGTATGAGCCGGGTGGGGGGGGGGGGGAGGGGAACTCAGGCACCGCTAGAGCAGAACCGCAGATACTTGAGTAACTCCCCATCCCGGTCCATCACTCACCCCATCAGGCGCCGGGGGGGGGGGGGGGGGACCTCCAGGTGGATCGACCAATAGCGACCCTCCCCCTAACCGAAAGCTTCCTCCGACCCAACGACCCGTTGAAGTAGAGGGTCCCAGGGGCGAGGGTGTGTCTGCAAACCTTGGCTCCCATAACACACCAGTGCTCAGCAGGATAGACAGGGGAGTGTGCCTGTGTGCCCAGGCCAGAGTGGTTCCCATGTTGACCCTGGGGTTTTTATTTTTTTATATCCCATACTTACATACAGTCCTGCTCTGCAGAACTGAGGCATAGATGTGAATAAAACAAGGAATGGAGGAAACGGGGAAACCATGGACCGCTCGGCTGCATGCTTGGAGCCTATTCGATCTCTCCGGGCTACCTTTGCAGCCATCTTGTTCTTTTTTCTCTCTATCTCCCACTCTCTATTGTTTTTGTCCCTCTCCAACCATATATTTTTTTAAGCCCCATCTCAATTGCATTCCCTTTTCTCTCTCTCTCCCCCCCAACCCTGTCTCCCTTTCTAACTTAACCACTCTAGTACATCGTATCTTATGGCTGTCAGCAATTCAAGGTTTTCTCTGCTTCTGCAGGTAACAGACATACAATCCAATCCTCTCCCTCGCTCTCTCTCTCTCTCTCTCTCTCTCTCTCTCTCTCTCTCTCTCTCTCTCTCTCTCTCTCTCTCTCTCTCGCGCTCAGAGTAGGTCAGGTCAATATCTACTGAGCAAGTCAACTTAGAGGCAATAACTTGAAGTGGCCATAAACCCAATTGATGTGTGTGAGGTAGAGAGAAGGAGGAGGTAGGAACAGCAGGAGAAAAGTAGTGGTTTTTTTTCTCCTTGTTTTAATGGTACCTGGGTTGTGCTTTCTGCACTTAAGAAAACTGTTGAGGCTTTCACTCTTGACATGCGTAAGTGGAATCTTCTAGGATATGTCGTGAGAGAGAGGGAGAAGGGGGAAGCTATTTGGCTCGGCTAAAGGGGGAGATAGATGGAGTGGGGAGAGAGAGAGAACGCAAGAGTGCTTCAATTGGAGAGGGAGGGAGAGAGAGAGACCGAGCAGAGCAAGAAACAGTAGTTCAGTTAGAGAGAGAGAAGAGGTCAGAAAGTCCAACTGAAAATCGTCATCATGGTGTCCCTATGTGTGCGCACTGCGCACGTCCTCATATCAACCATTCACTGTATGCCATCTCCTTTCCCTCCTCCTCTTCCTCCCCTCTGTCTCGGTTGGAACCAATCAGCCCTCCTTAGCCACAGCACGCCTAATCGCCATTGGCTAGACACGTGGGTGGGCAGATTGGTTCGATGCTGTCAGGAAACTCTGAAGAAACCCCCACAATCCTCTTCTGGCTCACTCAATCTGTGCAATATTTCGACCTGAATGCACGGGGGACATTCTTCATTCGTTCCTTCTTGTGTTTATGCCACTAAACAGCATCTTGGCATCCATTCTGGTGAAGTTTGTATGTTTGTCAGCGCAGGAAATTGCAAATCTAATTGCTAATCTACATTTAGAGTATTTAATACTGAAAACAACTCGGATCTAATTCAGCATCGCAAAGTAAGGCAGGGCTCAGGGGAGTCCTTTTTAAATTAAAATAACTTTGCTTGACGTGTCATTTCACGACGCTAAAGCCTCATAATATTCAATAATGTTCAGGTTCACATTTGGTCTTTTAATTTCAGTTATTCTTCTCTGAATTTTTTTTTGGTAGTTATTTGCCTTTTCTGCCCTGTAATTCTGCCCGTGCGGATCCCACATTTCCTTTGAGAGACTAATTGAGTTGATTTTAATCTTATCGTGTCTAATTCTCTAGTCATCAGGACTTGACGGGGTAATGAGTTTGCGAGTTTCTGCGTTCTGTACGAGGAAGTATGCGGTTCGCCCGATGAGCTCGACGGATGTGTTCGGTCACATACGTGAAACGGAGCTCCGGCAGTTTCGATGAAATCAATGCCTTCTCGGAATCAATTAGCGGTGGATTTCATGTTCTGTGACAACACTTTGCTTGCCGTTCAATCAGTGCCGACGCTTAATGCAAAAGTTGGCACACGGAGCCACTGGACGGAGCCGCAACCTCGCCATAAAATTAATGAATCTCATGGAGTCGACGTTTCGACAAGAAAATTAAGGTTGTTTCACGGGAATCGAAAGACATTTTCAGATTCACCTCGAAGGGCTAACAGCATGATGCTAATTAGTGCAACAGTTTGGCAACCGCCAAACTGCCTTCCCCTCTGCCCTCCCCTTCCATTAGCAAGGGGCCGTGGGGCCCCTTTGATATTGACGTGTCGCATTTGAAACATGGCCAGACTCCTCAATCTTAGTTTTTTTTTTCGGTTTGTCAGTTGTTATTTCTGCCTCCTTTATCAGTCTCAGGGATTCTTCCCCCAAGATGACACTTTCAGGGGTTCCAATCTTCAGTGGGTATCTCTGTCTTCCTCCCCACCATCTTAAATGTACACATTTATATTAAAAACGATGAGTTGCGACATTAGCATTAGCATCACACCGGTGTCATAACAAGCACCCTGAGTGGGTTAGTAATGAGGCGCCATCAATCCCCTGTTGTTCCAGGGAGTCCAAATGAGTCAGCCTTAAAGTGGTGACTCACCACCACTGTCCAAACGATGTCAATCTGGAGCCCCGGTGAGCGGACACTAAACCGTTTGCGTCACGCCTACGAACGCGTATGATGAGGACTTCAGAAACAGAAACAAACCAAATCAAACGTCTCTGTCCCTCCAGGCCTCGGAGAGAGAGAGGCAGCTGTCCTTGCACTCTGTGTTTTGCCACTTCGTACCTGTCATGTTTACGTGACTCACACACGGGGCCATATTTATCCCATTTTTGAAATTATACACCTTTTGCGTGTTAAATTCCCTCTCTCCCTCCAACTTTCAGCCAGTCAAACTAATTATATGGTGTAAATTCATGCAGTGTTTGTCTCACTTTGTCAAAGAGGCAACGCGGTGGCAATTACAATTATGACCGCGGCACGTGAAGGGAATTGAAACGAGGATTTCTGCTCGGGTCCGTGTCGTGTATATATGACAGAGTCCTGTGTCCGGCCATTTAGTCACTTAGTAAACACTTGAGATCAAAAACAGACTTGAATTCAGATCCAGGAGCAGGGAGGGAGCATCTTACTCAAGGATGCCTACAGGTTAGGTTGCAGATATTGTTGGTCCGAAACCCAGAGCCACACAAAACACAGGCACGGCAGCAGCTGGATTAACCTCGGTCAAGCAAATACATCGACAGTCACCGTATCAGGGCCCTGCGGGTCTCGTTGTTTGAAACACCGCTCAGGAAGTGTACAGGTTGTAGGTTTGGATGCGCGGGAGTGACCTTCAACGGTACTTTTGGTTATTCCAGTGAGCATAATGTCTCTGCAAGGTCGCACGACCATTGTGAATTGCTTCTGTGTCATGCACATGGATAGTAGGGGGGGGGGGGGGGGGACTGATGAATGTGTGCTCCGTGGGCGGGTGCAACACCATCGTTATTTTCCTCTTACCTTCCTCCCCTGCTTTATTTTTTTTGCTTCTTCTTTCCATGTTTTTTTTTTTTCTTCCTTCCCTGGTTGCCGCGGAGGTGACCTCCGGCCTGGTGATAATATGAAGAGAATGTCACGCAACATAACTTCCCCTTCCCCCACCCCCTCCCCCGCCCCCTAGCCCAGCGGCGCCACGCGCCGACACACATCAGGTTTTATGTTTTTTCCCGCCGCTGCACCGTGGAGACAAAACAATCCGTTTCCACCTTTGATTAATACTCCGGGCGTGCGGGGGCCGACGGAACAGTAAGGGAAGGGATTATTACCCCTCATGAATTCCCGTTCTCTTCTGGTCGCTGCTGTTTCTGATCCGCTCGGTCACTTTCTCTCTCTCTCTCTCTCTCTCTCTCTCTGTCTCTGTCTCTCTTTCTGTCTCAGTCTCTGTCTCTCTCTCTGTCTCTCTCTGTCTCTCTCTATCTCTATCTCTCTCTAACTCTATCTCTATCTCTCTCTCTCTCTCTCTCTTTCACTCATGGCTTAGCTCTCTCGCTCACTATTCCGACCGCTAATAGAGTGACGATGGACTTAAGAAAGGTGATTCCCTCCCCAGCAGGAAGTTACCTCAGACCCCCAAGCACCCCCCCCCCCCCCACCCATTCTCCAATCATGTTTCTATAAATACACAAACAAATAAAAGATGAACACATGAGGCCTTTCTGAATACGATTGCATGTTTTAAAGGTTATATTCGCTTGAGGACTGGCTGCTGAGTGGATTGCGGTCACTGTGACATTAAAGTCACAAATGAAAGCAGTTGAACTGCTGCCTAAGAAAATAATTTACGCAATGAATCTGAAAGTGTTCACAATCACACATGAACCCCTTAGGCACGCAGATTCCCATGAGACTTTTACTTATTTATTAGTTTCACTTTCAATTACATTTTACTCTCACTTTATTATTTAACTTTCACTTTCTCTTTTCATGATGGCCACCGGCATCTTAAGCCGCTTGTCAGTGTGGTCCAACAGGAAGCCATTCCCGATCAAACAGGAAGTTGTGTATGTTCAAACAGGAAGCTATGCATGCTCAAACAGGAAGCTGTGTATATTCAAACAGGAAGCCATTCATGCTCAAACAGGAAGCTGTGCATGTTCAAACAGGAAACCATGCATGCTCAAACAGGAAGCTGTGCATGTTCAAACAGGAATTTGTGACAGCAGTGCATGTCCATTGAGATCGTTGTCACGTGCACTAAACACCAGTGTCAGATGGACGTTGTATGTGCGAGCGTGTGTGTGTGTGTGTTTGTGGGTGTGCATGCGGTCTATTCCCAGCTCAGTTCCAGGTGTTCGCGCTTGCCGGAGTGCAACGGTGACTCCGGCGTCACTGCGCTTAATTACCTGGCAAAGAGGGCACCTCCCCATGCCTTCCAACACATCCTTCTCTCTCTACTTCTATCTCTGCCCTCGCTCCCTACCGGCACGCACACACACACACACACACACACACACACACACATACACACATACACACATACATACATACATACACACACACACACCTGAGGAATTCCCCTCCTCCTCTTCCTACGTCTTGTAATTACCTGTCAGGCGGTGCCACCATCAGATAGCGACGGTGACATTCCATTGGCTAGAAAGGTCTCGCTCGTTCTTAACCTTCAGAGCGTCATTCAGTCTCTGCGTGGGTGCTCTCAGCTGGGGAACGGGGGAGCAGAGGGGGGGAGGGAGCAGGCAGCAGGCAGCGAATAGAATCACTCTGCGTGTTTCATAGAGGTTCAAGAGAGGGGGCTGGAGATGGGGGTGTTGGAGGTGGGAGGGGTGTGTGTGGGGGGTAAAGGGTCGATCCGGGGGTCTGACATGTATGGAGTCTGAGATGACGTGTGTGTGTGTGCAGGTGATGGGAGGGAGGCGGCCCGTCTCCCTTTCGTGGAGGGTTGTCACGGCAATAAGCCAGGTGTCACATCGACCGTGGGACTGTTGAGGCGGTGGCGGTGGCGTCTGGTCGTGTGTCCGGGGGCTGGTAGGTACACAGAACAGCCTGCGTCTCTCCCATGTGCACCGGTGTGTGTGTGTGTGTGTGTGTATGTGCGTGTGTGTGTGTGTGTGTGTGTGTGCGTGTGTGTGGGTGTGAATCCTTATTCCACCAATAAATGGAGGAGGGGGCTGACCGCAGAAAATAAACTCGCTTTTGTTCCGTTTCCGACGTTTTGTTGAAATGCCTCAGCCAGTGCTGCTTAACTCACTATTCTGTTCCCTGACAATGCTTGAGTAATCCTTAATCCCGCTACCTGTTGCGTAAGCAATATCGACTAATCTGTTCTGGACTCAGCAGTAGCTTAAGGTGTCTTGCGTTTTTTCTTTTTAAAACAGACAGCAGCCATTTTGTGTTCGGTACTAAAACAGAAAAGAGGAGTTGAACTCAACTCCCCAATACCTGTTCAGCCATTTTATGTGTTTTGATAGAAGAGAGAACAGGTCATCAACAAGTCGTTAGTTAATACTCGGTGAGTAGCAGTCGTTTAGCATGAGCTTTCATCCAAAGAGACTTGCAGTGAACTTGCGTAGATGTCATTAAGAAGCAGGTAGGGGTTGGGGTATTTAGAAGGCCTACTGTGGGGGGTTGACGTTGCACATACACTCAAACCCATAACCTTTGTTCTAGGAGCCAAGTACCCCCTTCGATGAAAAACGATGAACTGAGCACATGGCGACAATAATCGCAGTTTTTCATATTAATTCATTAGATCTAGGTACTTATTGGTATAGCAAGAGACGTAAATTTGCTAGGCATTGATTTGTCAATTCCGTCGGTTAGAAAACTGGAGGGCTCAATAACAGGTGTGGGAGGGCCAAGTGTTTGAAGAGCGATTAGCCATTGATCTGGGTCTCGGTTGTACCAGAGTCGTTCCCGATGGTCGTTCTTCCATTCCCTTAGTAAGGATCGCGGACCGAGGATTAACTTCACAGGCTTTGACAGATGCTAGTATGGGTAAGAAATAGAAGTTGGACGGGCAGGAATGCGGCATTTAGCTTCAGTCACTTAAAGACGCTTCTATCAAAAGTGACGTTTAAAGCCTCCTATTAAAATTGCTGCCAAAAAGTGCCTCGTTATCTCATACAAAGACAATCACAACACCTCAACACGGCGTGTTCCAAATTCAGCCCGAGAGCTAAAAGTGTCTTCAAATGATGACGGTTAAAACCACAGAGTGCACACACCGGTTGATGAAATGTGAAATTTCAGTTTTTATCCGTTCAGCACAATGTCCCCGGGGCTGAGCGGTTTCTCACCTCGAAAATACCAGAATAATAATTCGCTGTCGACGGGGTAAGCAAACGTGAAGGATGGAGCGTTGTCAAAATAAAACTCCCGGAGAACCAGTCGAATCAATCCCTGCGGTGTAATCGCGTTTGATGCCGACTCACCCTAATCAGTAATTGCTAGGCAGTGGCATCATGGGAAATGTGGTAAAATGCGCTCTTCGGCTCATTGAAGCAGCATCAAAAGCAATCAGCCATGTTGTCAGAGGGAACGGTAATCATATGCTAGAAAAGGTACGGGAAAAAGGCGCTGTCGCTTTTCCGACTGACAATGGTGAATGTCAGAGGGAAAAAAGGTGTCTGTTAAATATTTGAGCCTTTGACAGCAGTGATTTATTTTCACAAAATGCATTTGTCTAACAATAAATTGTTTCTGGTTCTGATGTCGGAGGAAAAGACTCACTATGAGACGCGCGTTGGCTTTGTTGTTTCTTTGTGTCTTTAATGATTTGTGTCTCAGTGGCTGTCGTGATGTAGGGATGTAAAGGACATATTGGCTGTTTATCTATAAGGTCTGTGTCATCTCTGGATGGACTCCCAATCCAACTGTGGTCATGGTTGCTAAGGACTTGGTTCTGTTTGATAAAGGCGTTGGACCGGTAACCGGGGGAAGTTCACAATTGACTGTGAACATTAGGAGGCAAAGAACCTCTTAATGAGCGCAAACCAATGGCTATTTCAGTATCATCATTATATAACCCTGGGTGTCTCACTTAATCAAGCCTACAGTTAATAAGCTGTGTCTTGCCGTGGCAGCGTATGGAATACATTACGTTGATGTGCCCTTTATAAATATCCACCGTGGGAATCTAAAATAAGGCTCCTTTAATAGTCCAAAAAATATGCAAATCATTGACACCTTTAAATCCTTCAAAGTGTGTTACTTTTTTTCAAGCCAGCAATTTAAATAATTGAACCCAGAATAGAAGTAAAGACCGAAAAAAGTCGCCCCAGCCAGATGGTGCTTGACTAGTGTCAGCCATATGGGGATGCACTTCCTTCAAACAGCCAGCCAGCCAGTGGGGTGGCCGGTTGCCAGGGACGACAGCGTCCGTAGCCAACGGAACGCGGGTCGCAGGAGTGCTGTCACATCTCAACCAGGAGGTGGGCCCTGCCTGGCGGGGGAACTGGCGATATACCGCAGCAAAAGTAGCAGCCACCGGTTGGGCGGAGGAACGAAGCGGCATCTGGAAGGCAGAGACTTAGCTCAAACTGCTCGGGTTGCCTTCACTCAAAAGCTCTTCTTCCTCAAGAATAAGCCGGAGCGGAAGTCCTTTGTCGTT
>NC_079428.1:9649806-9652306 GCF_026213295.1 Gadus chalcogrammus | reverse complement strand
TCTCTCTCTTTTCATAATCGTTGACCTTGCATTTGACTGTCAGAACAAACGCATTTCTCGAGTTGGTCTCAAGGGCGGCCATGACACTGCTCCGGTTTCTGTTTCTCCAAACCAAAGCAGACTAAAGCGTCACAGGGCCTTTCCACGATATGCAAATACACAAGCCAGAACGGTGTGTTACAAGGGATCGACATTCAGGCCAAGAATCAAATCCTCATAGTCCAAATCAGAAGCAGAATATTGTATTATTTTGGTATACCGGCTGCATGTTTTTTTATTATTCCTCAACCATAATCTATCCCCACTGTGGTGATCCGGGGATTGGTGTTTTGTTTGCGCGGTAAATCCCTCCGTGCCTGCGCCTGTCTGCTCACTGATGCGAAGGCGGTCGGGGGGGAAATGCTGCGTGTGTGTGTGTGTGTACTTCATCTGACCTTGAACGGAAAACAGATAAATATATTAGTACAGTGTACTGTTTTCCTGTCCGAGGTTTTGCGTGAATGTGAGCTGAGGAGGGATGACATGGGGGAGAGGTGGAAGAAAATGAATGTGAAAGTAAATAATCCTCGCTTGGCACTTGCGTTGTGCTTGTGTGCTGGGGAAATATGGGCAAGACAAAAAACCTTTTAGTTGTTTTTCGGGGGAATGACACCAGACCTGCCTGTTATGTTGCAAGGGCCCATAAGCCTAGGGCCCGACAGCAGAGTGGAACGGGCCCTTCTGGGTCCTGTCAAACACGTGCACAGATGTTTTCAAGTGGAGAGCCCGGCGAGATTCACACCAATTAAATGTTTTGGGCCTCCCTCAGACGCTACGCCTTCCTGACTCTCTTTAGTTCATCTCTCTCTTTCTCCATCTCCTTTTTGTTCTTTTTTTATCTCTGCCAATCTCTTTCTTAGACTCTTCCTCCCATCTATGTCGCTCATCCCTCCATCTCTCTCGCCCTCTTTATCTCGACTCTCGCCTTTCATCTTCCCCACTCACCCATCTGGTTCTTTGTCCATCTTATTCTATCCGTTGTCTTTCTCTACCCCATTTCTATCCATCTCACCTTTCCCTCGGTCAATGTTGTCTCTCCCTCCTCCTCATTGCCTCTCATCCCTCGCTCCAACCCTCTCATACTTCCATGTTTATTTGTTCGCTTCACATCAAGCTTCCACCTTAAAATAGGTTGCAGATTTTAAAGACAGATTCCTTTTTTGAACACCACTTTCCTCCCGATTGTAAACACAGTCTATGTGTGGGTGTGTGTGGCCGTTGATGTGGGTGTGGGCGTGGATGGGGTAGTGATGGGTTTCTAAAATGGAGAACAAGTGTCTCTCCCTTAAACGCGTAGGTGTGCGTCGAGGGAAGGAGGGAGAGAGGAGGGAAGTATGGAGGAGAGATGCTAAGAGACAGTTGGGACAGGAGGAGCCCTCCACTAAACTCAGCCCTGTCAGCTGAGCCGCCGCTTGATGATGACAACAAGAACAATCGAGGAAACAAGGAGAAAGGAATAGAAAGGAATGTTACAGCAGAAAAAAAGAGAAAGAAACAATAACGCGCCGTCAGTAAATAAGTGGGGCAGGGGACAAATCAAGCTGAACAGCTTTGGCTCATCAACTCTCTTGTTGTCATCGTGTCACTACTTTGCCTCCTCTAGTGCATCCCTCCCCTGTGCTTTGTTCCTCATTTTGCAATGTTTCCGCTAGCGATGGTCATGCTAGCAGCGTTTATGCTAGTGACATTTATCCCAGCGACACTCATGTTAGCGCCATTCATGCTAGCAATGTTTATGCTAGTGACATTTATCATAGTGACAGAGACTTATGCCAGCGCCATTCATGTGAGCGACATTCGTACCCGGGCGAGCGTATGAACAATATTTGTTTGGGCATCATTTTACTAGCGGCATTCTTAGTAGCGACGTTTATTCTGGAGATATCCGTGGATAGTGGCACCCTGTGGGCTGTGGCCTCAGCTCCCAAAGGCCCAGGAACCCAGCTGGGTGCCTGGGTTGCCAGATTGTGTTGCTGGCGATGGAGTCGACGGGATCATCAATGTTTTTGTGTTTTCTGCCGAGACAATGTGCTGTGTGTGGGTGTGGGTGTGTGTGTGTGTGTGTGTGTGTGTGTGTGTGTGTGTGTGTGTGTGTTTGCTGCTCTCTGCTGCTGCCATGCATGTCGGACCCTTTTTTTTCTGTCGTTTCTGCAATTTGTTTTGGGTCCGGGTTTATGGAAGAGAATAACAGGAATAGGCTACACACTGGTGGTGGTGTTGTTGTTGTTGTTGTTGTTGTTGAATTCATTACCTTGGTTGTTTGGAGTTTTCTGCTAGTGTTAAAAGTCCTTGGATAGTTGTAACACCATTTCCACCCACCCATAAACACACACACACACACACACACACACACACACACACACACACACACACACACACACACACACACACACACACACACACACACAAACGTCCCTTTAGAATATTTAGATACACATTATCACATACAAGAATAATAATG
>NC_079428.1:9609806-9644806 GCF_026213295.1 Gadus chalcogrammus | reverse complement strand
GTAAAACATGACAGGATCTACCCGGTGTAGATCCCATTCCTAAAACACAACAGGATCTACCCTCTGTCGATCCCGTTAGTAAAACAAGACAGGATCTACCCGGTGTAGATCCCATTAGTAAATCACAACAGGTTCCCGTTAAAAAAACCGGAGTAGATCCCGTTCTCGAAACGTATCAGGATCTACTGTACAGTCCGGACCGCCCGTCCACAGCGGCCAACAAAGCGAGACGTGTGCGGTGTCGGCGGTGGATGTAGGGCGAGCTCTCTGAGCGTGAAGGCCAGGCCTCCGTACATCAGAGCGATGATGGAGCCCGCGGTGGCCTCGGCCTATCGTGAGGAGGGGCGGGGCCGCGGGTCAGCCGGGCATGGCGGGGAACGGGCGGGCGGTAGGCTGCCAAGAATCACAGTGTTGGAAGTAATGGCAGCGGACCGTGGCGGGGTGAGAGAGAGAGCCGTAATCAGGCTGTCACTCCTGCGTGGGGTGGTGGGAAGCCGAGGGCGACTAAGGGACCCCCCCACCCCCCAGGTTCTCAGACCACCGGGGGTTTGCTCACGGTCTGCTCACTCCCGTGCAGGATCGCACTATTAAGACACTCGTGTTCTGTGGGGGCCTTTTTAGGAATGACATAAAGAGGGATGCTAGAGAGAAATCATGGCCGTGGAAATCAACGGGATCAAATCAGAGCCCAATCACTGATGGAAATCACTGAGATGAAATCCTTCACATGAAATCAACGGCGATAAAAAAAGATGGAAATTAGTAAATCAAATCAGTTTCATTCACAGATGTAATACACTGTTTAAGCTCTACCTACCATATTTGTCACCTTAAATTAACTCTCTTTTTAGCCGATAGCACCTTCAGTGTATTTAATACTTCTTTTTTTATTGTATCTGGCTCCTTGTCACAATGTTTACTTGAGCTTTGGCCAACAGTGCATGGTCAGGATGACCTGGCCTAGCTAAACACATTAGGGAAAACCACAGACATTTAACCCTGAACCATGGGGGCTATGTGGTGTCAGGGCAGGCTTGTCTCGTGGTAAGGGTGTTTGACACACAGCCAGCAGAATCAGGGTTCAAACCCCAATGTCTGCAGCCTAACCTGCAGGCCTCCCTGAGGAAGATGACCCCTTACCCCTACCTGCTCCTGGATGACAAGTATCTGAGGAAAGAAAAGAAACAAAGGCATATTGGACAAAGAAATCAGCTGAATAGCCCAATTGAATGCAACATTTATGAATACCAAATAGGAGAACGAAAAAGAGGAGACCTGCTTTTGAACCTAGAAGAAGCCTAATTAAACACCGACCGACGAAAACAGAATCGTTTCACCAAAGTGGAAAACCACCGTCTAAGTCTGTGTGATCCTCTCAGTACCGCACCCCTTCCCCACCGGCTCCACGTCGTACCCCGTGCTCAGTGTCCTCTGACATTGAGAGAGCCAGATCTCTCCGGGTCCCTCTCCCCTCGCCCCCGCCGATGCTGACGGGTTGCTAAGTGAGCGCCGCCGTCGTCGTTACCCTCGCTAGCCCTGGTTCCTGGACTTAGCAGGGCATGACACAGGCAGTGCTGGCTGCGGCTGCTAGCGGTGCGCACCGCTTGTGGTAAATAGGGGCCCCGCCGCCAACCAGCCTCTGCATCCTGTTCCCCCGCTCACAGGGGGAATGTCATCCGGGCTATTAAAGGCGTCGCGACTCCTCCACACCCCATTGGCTCGCCGCGACGTGCTTCTGAAATGGCCCCCATGCCGGTGAGGAAATTATCGGAAGGCTAGCGCTCCCACCGTGGCAAACTAGCGGGGGAGCGGAGGGCATGTAGATGTAGCCCGCCCCTGCCGCCGCCGCGCCAACGTGTGCATGCCAATATGTGTACCCGTGTGGCTCCGGGGGGGGGGGGGGTTTTGATAAGGAAAGCCTGTTTTAAAAAACATGGTTGTGTCGGTGTCGTAGGGCTTGCTTGCCACGGCATGCTGAAGGTTGGGCTACTGCAATGCACCCATCAGAAGGCCCGAGCAGGAGGTCTGAGCAAATGCAGACTGCTGCTGCGAAGATCTCTCCCTCGATGAGAGAGAGAGAGAGCGCAATCATGCAACACCTGTTTATCCCCGACAGACTGGCGCCCCATCTCCCTGTCGCCCTAAAGATACACTTTAAATAGATCCTCGGTGCGAAGATGAGAAGTGCGCGACAAAGTCAAATTAGTATTTTTTCTTCCCATCCACTTAGTATCTTGCCAGTGAACTAATTGGGTGGAAAAGATGATGTGCGTAACTTTTTTTCACACTTGAAACTCTGGGCGGCATCGGGGTGTTTTCTAGAGTTAACGGTTAAAACGAAGTCGCGATGACGCCGAACAATGCCGTGTGCACAGGAGGATGTATAGAAAGCCTCGGCAAAGTTCCCCTGTGGGTAAGCGGCGTCAATCTCTCAGGCTCTTATGAGCGACATAGACTAATTGAAGCCCAGAGTGGCCTTTCATCAACACTCCGTTTCCCCCCCTGCTGTATTTGGCTAATAAGATCTTAAAGACTGTTAAATTAGTAATGGGCGCAATCATTTAGTTGGTGGTTATCTCCGACAACAAGGTGTTCGAGCAGCGGGATGGACCAAAACGTAAACCAATCAGGCGAGGTCTCGTGAGTTGGGGATATAAGCTTGGATCTTTACATTTTTGGACTAATTGATACTAAAACCACGATACAGGGTGTTCCTGATAGCAGTTATTATGTTAAATTGTACCGGGACCGCAGGCAATCTGCCTCTGAGGCAAATGACAAGGACAATCTCTGTCTGTTCTAAATCATTTTCGTTATGAGACAAGGATGTATTGAGGGGAAATTCTCTTAATGACACTACAGATATTCAAATTGTCCTTTATGCCTAACTACTTTTTACGATGGCCTCTTTTGTCAATTTAAATGTACAATCCGACAACCCTTTCCCTGCGAGAAACGTGAGTCTTCACACGCATTAGAATGTGTAGCGTTAAGGATACGATTTCCTTAAGTCTTCGAACTTGAAATAACTTAATTTCAAGATGAGGATACACAGTATTGCACTAAATACGTTTAAATATATTGCAATTTATGCAAGACTTTATGCACTAAAATTACAACATATGCATTTCGTCAACGACCACATTGGGGTACCAGAATTCAATATCCGACAACGTAACAGTCTTTTTTGTTGTCGTTTGTGTTTTGTATTTTTTTCCCTGCTCCCTATACCCCTGCCTTCCTACGGGCAGGCTGAGTGGCCCCTTCACTGGCCCTCGTCTCTCGCCAAGAGCCTCTCTGTAGAAAGTGTCTATGATGGCAACGACCTGGCGATGAGTGGATGTTAAGTCAGGCCATTTGCCCTGCGCCCTGCCGCTCCCTAACGTCTAACAACCCCTCTCTAACGCTCTTTTTCTGTGGATATGGCTGTTGGTAAATGGAGATAGCCTGTTGTTAACCGATGCTGGTCGCCCCTCTCGCTCTCTCTTTCTCTCTCTCTCTCGCTCTCTCGCTCTCTCTTTCTCTCTCTCTCTCTCTATCTCGCTCTCTCGCTCTCTCGCTCTCTCTCACTCTCTCTCTCTATCATTCTCTCTCTCTCGCTCTCCTGGAAGACTGATGGCTGTCATTCTCGAATCAATTGAAGCCGGCAATGTTGCCGTCCCCGACGCCTCAGAAACGGCAAGGCTATTCTGTCAGATATTTTCACATTTGTTTGGGTGTATTAGGGGCCCCTGTTCCCCCCCGGTGGGGTACAGTGTTGATGGTCTGTCAATCTCACCCACAGACTCATTCCTCTCATTCTCTCTCTCTCTCTCTCTCTCTCTCTCTCTCTCTCTCTCTCTCTCTCTCTCTCTCGCTCTCGCTCTATCTCTCTTGCTCTCTCATTGCTCCCTCGCTCTCTCGCTCTCTCTCGGCCCGCCTTGGTCTCATGTGGAACTCTCTCTCACGCTCCATCAGTAATACCTTCGACTGACGTCTACACGACAGCTTCGCAGCTTGTGCAATCACAACAGCCAATTCTGGCACTCTGAAGCACTACCCTTGAACTGTGTGTGTGTGTGTGTGTGTGTGTGTGTGGGGGGGGGGGGGGGGGGGGGGGGAGGGGGGGGTTGTATGTGTGTCTTTGTGTTTCTTTGTGGGTGTGTGTGTGTCTTTGTGTTTGTAGGTGGGTTTGGGTGTGTGTGTATGTGTGTTTGTGTTGGTGTATGTGTTTGTGTTTGTGTGGGTGTTTTTGTGTGGGTGTCCTTGTGTTTGTATGGGTGTATGTGTGGGTCATTCTGTGTGTTTTTGTGTTTGTGTGGGTGTGGGTGTGTCTTTTTTGTGTGTGTGTTCGTATGTGTGTTTGTGTGTGTCCTTGTGTGTTTGTGTGTGTGTTGGTGTGTGTGTTCGTATGTGTGTTTGTGTGTGTCCTTGTGTGTTTGTGTGTGTGTTTGTGTGTCGGCGTGTGTGTTTGTATGGGTGTGCGAGTGTGTCTTTGTTTGTGCGTGTGTGTGTCTTTGTCTTTGTGTGCGTGCGTGTGTCTTTCTGTCTACGTATGGGTAAACACATCTGCACGTTCTGTGTAGCCAGCCAGCCGGGCCTGTCTTGTGTTTGTCTACTGTGGCACATTCTAGAGCAGACCGCGGCGGCCCCGCCATGCTTCTGGGACTCTGTGACAGTCCTCATCCCCGGCACACACACACTCAGATCACCCCCTCAGCTGCCCAAGCATCGATGACTGCAGTTATGAGAGCCAGAGATTCTGCGTTATGAAGTGGATGGGAAAATAATATGATGCATTTTGTGTCCAAGTCATTACTGAAGTGACTCCGAGGTTTTAATGTGCCTGTGATGTGAGGGCGCGTCCCAGGGTTTAATCCCCGCACACGGACGAGGATGTTACTACTGTAGGTGAGTTTGTTAGCGGCGGACCCTTCCGCGTTAAAGATGACATTGTTGAGAGTTATACATGACTGCTGTGTGAAGCCAAAATATCACTTCATAATGTTGGGAGTTACAACGAAAGGCAAGCATTACCGACAGTGGTGATGGACGGGGAAAGTAGCCGTTCCTTACCGATGGTCGTCATGCCCAAACACTGCGTGGACGCCCTGATATTTCCGTACCTAAGATCGCCTCAAACTTGGATTCAGTGGACGTGACCACTGTCGAGGATTGCGAATGCATTATTAAGCGAGGTCATCAAACTCACACTATCTACTCAGCATATGCGTTTCTCGTGTGTGTGTCCGAGCACAGGAGTCTTTTACTCGGGCAAAGGGGCTCGGGCGAACAGGAGGTGAAGGCTAGCTAATCGCCACCAGCTCCGGGGCAAAATTGCCTGTCAATGAAGGTAATTGGGCACATAAGCCATTGTGCAGAGTGTCACTCAGTCCTGCATCCAAGCGGGGCCCGCAGCGGGGGTTGAAATATGCCTGCCAGCTCTTTCACGCCGCTGTTTCCGTTTTTTCCCCGGCGTTTGCTGAAATCTTTGTGGGGAGAAAATGGCTCAGGTGCAGCTGCCGCCGCGTGCTCTGAATGTAATTCAGCCTGATGAGGCTTTAGTTATCGGCCGCTTTGTAGGTCTTAGCCCGAGTCCACGGCATCATTGGGCTCCGCCGTTAAGCCCACACGTTAATGTTGATAGCCGGCGTGCTGGCCCAGGTGTAATTGATTTGAACGTGTGTGTGTGTGGCGCCGTCGCCACTCCTTCAGGAGGATTTGGTATTTAGTTGGATTATCCCGTGGCTGTCACTAGCGCCGCACAGCCATTATTCAACTTTGCCAACTCTTTTCTCACCGCGTCTGCTGCAGGTGTCAGATTATCCACATGCTCCCAATTCCCTCTCTCTCGCTCTCTCTCTTGCCCGCGCTCCCCCCCCGCGCTCTCTCTCCCTCCCTCTCCCTCTCTCTCTCTCCCTCCCTCTCTAGCCCTTTTCTCCGGTCTTGTCTCTTTTCTGCGTCCGGGGGGCAAAGAGTCGTGAATAAAGCTGAGGAATCACATGTGTCAAGAGTGCAGCGAGAGAAGGGACAGTGTCATCCCCTCGCTCTACCTGGGCAACATCCCCACACACTCACCCTTCTCTCTCACACACACCCCTCACCCCCACGTCCTCAACTCTGAAGCACTGACTGTAAAATCCCATCTCCTAGATAACGAGCTAAAAGCTGTCTCCATGACTCCCAAACGCCTGGGAGCCCCAAACTCACTCCCACCCCCCTCGTCACTCGAGCAGGGCAGTGCGGAGGTAGTGGAGCGGAGGGTCCGTACGAGAGAGAGAGAGAGAGAGAGAGAGAGAGAGAGAGAGAGGAGAGGAAGAGGGAGAGGGGAGAGAGGGGGAGAGAGGGAGAGGGGGAGAGAGAGAGAGAGAGGGGGGGGAGAGAGAGAGGGGGGAGAGAGAGAGGGGGCGAGAGGGGGAGAGAGAGAGAGAGAGAGAGAGAGAGAGGGGGAGAGAGGGGGGGAGAGAGAGAGAGAGGGGGAGAGAGGGGGAGAGAGGGGGGGAGAGAGAGATAGGGAGAGGTTTTGTAACACTCAGGGCATGGTGCATTCGAGAGCAGCTGCACACAGTGTTCAAAGAGGGGTGAATCTGGTGTGGGGGGGGGGGGGGGGGGGGGGGTGCTGCTGCATCTCATATCACATGCAATCAGCACACAGGGGATGTACCGTAGGGAGGAGACCTGCAGGAGGTGGGGAGGGATGGGGATGATACATGTTGGCCTCGGCACGTACGTGTCGGCCATAGAAACAGGTTCTCTGCCTCGCATCGCCTGCAGAGCTTTGTTCTATGGTGTGAGGGAGGGAGGGAGAGAGAGAGAGAGGGAGAGAGAGAGAGAGAGGGAGAGAGAGAGAGAGAGAGAGAGAGAGAGAGAGAGAGAGAGAGAGGAGAGAGAGAGAGAGAGAGAGAGAGAGAGAGAGAGAGAGAGAGCTTGAGTGGTCTTTGTAAGGAATAACCATGCAGTTACAGAGCAGGTGTTGACACCATCTTGAACTGGAAAGAGAGCGTTTTGCAATCGTAGCGCTCGCAGGGGGGAACTTGAAGAGACGTCTCAGAGCCGCTTGCCAAGGAGAGCGAGAGGCGTGGAGATGGACGGAGAGAGGAAAAATAAGAAATGCACGCCTTGAGCAGTACTTCACCTTCACAACGCCCATAAACCGGGAATGGCTCCATGCAGTACAAAACGGATGGAGAGTAGGAGGGGAACGCTTCAGACAACAGGGAATAGATGTAAATCCAGAACCCTTGTAAACGCTTCTCGGGGTCTACCTGTGTGTACGTGTGTGCGTATGCGTGTGTGTGGAGGCTGGGGATGGACGATTGGTAGGTGTGTTAGTGAGACCAGAGGCAGGCGGTTTGAAGATATCTGAAAGGGCACTGATGATCATACTGAAAGCATCTCAGTCTCCCTCCTCCCTGCCCAGCTGAAACTTCTGAACATCACTCACATCCAGCACGCGTTTCATCTCTCCCCGTCTCCGTCTTTGTTTGTGTGTTATCATATTAGATATTCTGTAAACCCTCCCCTTTTTTTAAGCGAGAACTAGTCGACTCAGCCCCCCCCCCCCGTTTCTCGACGCACCGCCAATCGACCCCATGAATTATTGAGCGGGGCGAAACTGAGTTTTGGCCGAAGATGACCCCTTACCCTCGTGCCACGCGCTCCTCTGCCCTCGCCCCGATCAATTATTTACCGAGCCTCCAAACTCCTTACAAACCCTCTCCAACACACACACACACACACGCGTGCGCGTGCGCACACTCACAGACACACTTATTAACCATCGCACACGGAGAGCTACTTCACTCACACAGAGCACCAAGGACCCCTGCAGTCAGCTCGGCCGCATCAAGGGAACCCTCCGAACCCATCCGGCAAAACCGAACCCCTACCGACATGGTGAGCACACAGCCCCCGTCGGATTTACACTGCTTTGATTAGCCTAGCATGCCTGCGCGGCGGCGGCGGCGGCACAGGACGAGACAGATGGTGCTCTCCTCGCTGTTGGGATTTGAGAAGCGAGCGGCCTCAAAGCGGCTGGTTTTAATGTACCCCCTGGAGACACTGAACCTAGGAACTGCATGGAGGGGAGGGGGGGGGGTTCGATGGCCGCCGGGCTAGCCACCGCGGCTAAAGCCAAGGCGGAGTGATTAGCTGAGGGTTCGCCGTACTGAAGGCACCCCCCCCCCGTCTCCTGGAGTGGGGGACGCGGTGAGATGTCTCTATAATAAGCCCCGGAGACGGCAAGGAGCCAATGAGAGAAGGTCTTTGATCATTGCAAGTGTTTCTTTTTCCTGATGGACATTTTTGTTATAGCGTTCGGAAGGATGACTACATTTTCGCCTTATCTATTTTAAGACCCGCATCGATGAAATGATACCAGAGGCTGGGTTTCTCGTTAGCAACACACACACACGGGGTGGCCGGGGTTCAAAGTTCAACTTTCCACGCCTCGGTGAGTCGGAATTTCTTTCTGATCGCACATCTGATCGGACCCCATGTGGATTCTGTGCTCCTAATGGGATTCTGAGGGGTTTTCTCTTGATGAATTGCTGAATAATAAAGATACTTCCAGCGGAAGAACACTGCTGAGGAGGGAAGCACCCTGCCGCTGTTGTTTGAAGTGTGGTGTACCTGTAGTGCCCTGCTCAGCAGACGTGGATTGCTCATGGAGAGCAGATGTGAACGGGGTACAGTGCTGCTTCAAAGTTGCTCCGAATGGCAAATGTCGGATAAGTTATGCGTTTCGGAAATGAATCTGAATGAAACCACCGGGGCTGAACCGAGAGCGCCGCTCGCGTGTCCTTTCTCAAAAATAGTTGACTTTCACTGAAGTGCAAGGACCGAATCTCATCGTTCTCCACACCCGTGAACAGCACATAGTCATTAAGCAGATGGAGCAACTTTGGGATTTAAATTTTGCGTCGACACGTCAGTGTTAGAGGGTATCTTCCTCGAGGACACCCTATAGTTCAGACTGCACACAGGGCACTTCGAACCCGGGAACCCTTCGCCTGGGAGTTGACACCCCCTAATCAATTCCCCATCCCAGACCAGACTTGGAGCAACAAACATGCTGAAGTACATCCCACAGGGGCCTTGAGTCCTCGCTCCACGCTGAAACTATTAAAGTACACTCAACCACTGCAGCGTTGTCCCACTCCAACCAAGACGCCGTCTTTCAGAGAGTTACTTTACGGATCCTTCAGAAACCTCCTGAAACCTTTGTAAAGTTTTCCTGAGTTTTCCGGCAGAGGAACGCCTTAGAGTTGGCCATTAATTAAGTGGACGGAAGAACGAAGAAGCGTCCCACCGGTGAAACTCTGGGACATCAACGGAGGACGCTCCGGCTCTCCCCGAATAAGAAGAAGAAGAAGGAAGCCTAGACAGAGCGATGGCAGCGAACGGAGAGCTGGGGCGGCGAGATGGAGATGAATTAGTCCGGGAGAAAGGAGGCCGGGGGAAACCGGGGAGACAGCGAGAGAGAGAGAGAGAGAGAGGGAGAGGGATGTAGTCGATAGATTTGTCGATACAGAGGACACAGACCATGGTGGGACGACAGCCAGCCGGGGAAAGTGTTGTTGCTGGGGCTTGTTCTCGGCTTCCTGTCCAACTATCGGCGCATGAAGATAACCGTTCCCTGGCAAGGTCATCGGACGGAGAATGTGTGTACGTGTGTGTGTCGAGCATTGTGGATAGAATGTGTGCCAGTTCAGCATCAAGTCTGCTGTGGCGGCTTTTACTTTGCTACCCTTGGCTACCCTTTTTGTCTCTTCCAGGACGGGATACACATCATTATGTGTTATTGACTGGCCCTCGGAGGCCCGGGGAAGAGCGTGCACATGCAGATGCCTCTGGACATGCACGCACGGTTCATTTTTAGGAATACAAAGGTTGGCGGGTGGGTTGGCCAGGGTGGCCCCCGGCCGAACAGTACCATGTTCAGTCCGGAGCGTCCCCAACCGATGCACCGCACTGTAACAGAATTCACAATTGCTTCGAGCATCTGCTGAATTACCCCTCTCTCTCTCCCTCTGCCTCTCTCTCTCTCTCTCTCTCTCTCTCTCTCTCTCTCTCTCTCTCTCTCTCTCTCACTCTCTCACTCTCTCACTCTCTCACTCTCTCACTCTCTCTCTATCTCTCTCTCTCTCTCTCACTTTCCTGGTGATGTCACAGTTAGGCTAGGTGAGCTTCACTGAATGAGCTCAGGATAGCTCCTCCTTGTTTCGCTTTTGTGTCTCCTCCTCAAGGTGGACTGTGTGTGTGTGTGTCATAGAAAATCCCTTTCTCCGATTTTGTTTCTTTACTTAAGTTAATGATGGTCATGGCAAATCCTTTCGTTCCTGTCTGTCAAAAGTCCTCTTTTCATATTTCTTTCCTCACTATTCACCCTATTTCTGTCATCTTTAGAAGGAGTCAAGACATTAGTGCATTGGGAACTTCATTATCACTGCTCTTCAGTCGTTAATAAGAATTTCCTTGCGTTAAATTGTTAAAACATCCTCTTGATGAAAAAAAAATCCATTTGAAATTGACTAATGTTTGTGAATGAACTGAATGGATTTGTGATTTCCATTTGAACATAACATCTAAAAGCCTTAAGGGGGGGTTAGCACTACTTAATGTTATGCTTACTCTCCTACACAACTTCGTCCTGGTGGGCGATAAATACTTCGATTTTGAATGTATTTATCGCTCACCAGTTAATTATGTTTCGATACCTTATTGTACAGACAAAGGATTAACTCATTCCATCGATCAGCTCAGCCAAACCCTTTTCTCCGGGCGGCAGCCCAGACGTTTCGTCGTTAGGTCTACCCCCAAATGTTCTCCGTCCAACACACAATACTTATTCGCTTTTTTGGCCGTTTTTGCCTCAATTACCGTAGTCGATGAACGGTGAAACGCGACACACCCCTATCCATTGAGACAAAGAATGAACACACACAAACACACACGCACATACACTCACTTGCATATGCATCTATGCACATACACACACATGCAGACACGCATACACGCATATACTTTGCGCATGCACATGCACAGACACAAACACATACACACATGTGGGTGCGCACATACACGCACACACACATACACATACACACAACCATACACACGCACACACACACACACACACACACACACACACACACACACACACACACACACACATACACACATACACACACACACACACACACAAACACAGAATGCTTTAGTTTAGATAATGCCCCCCAACCTGGCAGAAAATACTTTATCATCTGGATCGATAGGTCATTAAGCTGTTATTAAATATTTAGAGGCCGATATAAAGAAGCGATTCTGACCACTTATGAGCTGGTGAAGAGGTCGGGGCATACGGTTCCGTGGCTCGTTAGAACGGTGCTTACATGGCGTAATGTTATAATAAGTGTATTGTTCTATAACTGTTGACCCATTTTTGCAGACAGTGGTATTTTAGCTCCTAAAGGATTAAAGCTTTCCTTTGGTTTATCCATGCATGTTGAGGTTGAATTTACACATAGTAATTTTTTTGAAATCACTGTAGTTGAACCATATCAAGGTTATTGATGAGATTTGGGGAAAGGTTTCAGAACAGGCAGGGGGGCGTCCTACCAGACTGTCGTTCTTCATTTCGTTTGTACAGAGAGTCTGGACCTACTCAATTGACAAATGTTAACTCACTTGAAGGCGGGTGTCTGTTGAAGTTTAAAACTATTGGATCTGCCCAGTTCCACTCTGGATCTGCCATAACCAATCGCAAACGTTTGGCTGGGAATCAATTAACACGCTGCGCGCAGGCAGTAAACAAACCAAACACCGTGCGTGAAGATGTCCGTCAACGAGAGCTGACTTTAACGTCATTGATCTCAGCCACTCCCTCTGTTCGCTGATTGGATGCAGAAAATTGAGACGGAGAAAACCAACTAACATACCGCAGACCCAGACCTAGCTACTGAAGGGAAATTCAAATTGAGCGGAAGTACTTAGGCGGGCGGAGCCAGGCTAGCAGTGGGCTGTGGTAAAATACATTATATAATACAAAATATAAATATAAATCTTGCTAAATCCTAAAATCTGAAATGATTCCCGCGTGAAAGAAAAGTGTTTGCATACATTCTGAAACAACTTCTTCATCGCCTGGTGGACAGATAAAATCTAAGTGTGTGTCCTTGTAGCTTACCGTGTAAATATAAATAACATAAGGTAGGACTTGTGTGTGTGTGTGTGTGTGTGTGTAGTTTCACTGCCAAGCCAGACTCGTGGGGTCACCACCCTGTGATGTGTGTTTACTGTCGCCCAGCCGACCGTGACGGCGCACAGTCCTTTTAAAAGAACCAATATTTATGTTTCCCCATGTTTAAACGCTGGAATCACAGCCAAATTAGCACACCCTGAAGCGTACGCTCGGCGATGAGGAAAGATAAGCAATTCCCTTCCCTCCCTTACTCTCGCTGTCACTCCTTTCTTGCCATCGGCCTCGCCCTCGCTCTCTCCATCTCTCTCCCCCGCTGCCGAGCGCTCTCTTTTAAATGACTCACCTTTTAACTCCCATTTTAAAACACATCCTACTCATTAAAAAACCCTTTGGTGCCCTTCTGCTCGTCCCATCGCCTTGTCCTTTGGGGCGATCGAAAAGAGAGGCAGGGATGGCGGGATGAGACGAGGGAAGGCAAAATAGAAAGAAGGAGGAAAAAGAACGGACAGATTCCGCGTAAGCAGAAATAACTGCATCGTCTTCATTTCTTATTTCTGTCCAGTGGCCTTGTTTTCCTCCTGGGCCTTTCTCACAAACTTGAACCTCTTGCTTGGTCTCTGTGTTGGAGTGCAATTTGGGGGAACTGTTATTACACACCCACACACACATACACACACACACACACACACACACTCTCACAAACACACACACACACACACACACACACACACACACACACACACACACACACACACACACACACACACACACACACACACACACACACATTCAAACTGTGATTGTGGCGGCTTTTGCGTACCTGGGTCAGGGTACCCACAAATACACAAGCAATACACACACTATACACACACACAGACACAAAGCATGAAACATTGCTGAGCAAACAGTGTGGCGTCGTCATTACTTACTCTTAAACTTAAACTCTTGCTCTCTGTTGTGGCTTAACAGAAGACCTTCACACGCGCACGCACACGCACACACACAGCCACAGGCGTACACACCGGGACATTGCTGAGCAGGTTTGTGGGGACCCGGAGAGTGAGATTGATCAGATCCAGCAGCTGACTGGACAGGCCACTGATTACACACTTTAATGATCACATTTGTCAGGGCCTGCACACACACGCACGCGCGAATAGAGATACAGACATACGAATGCACTCACACACCCACAAGCACTCTGGTGGTTGAAAGGAGGCAAACACCCACGTATAAATCTAAGGTACCCAAGAGCATGACAATCACAGCAATTGAGTATTGGCGTTTTTCGCTTAAGGGCAATTTGACTGTCTGTGAGTGTAAGTGTGTGTGTGTGTGTGTGTGTTTGGCTCCGCCCAGGTCCTCACCAGACAACTAAAAACCAAAGTGTGTGTGTGTAATAACACTGCCTAATAGGGAACGGCGTAATTGGGAATTGCGACTTCATTAAAGAGTGACAGCAGCAGGTGATAAGACAGGGGAATACGCTGTGGCCACTGATGCCGGCAAACTCATTAGCCAACGCCGCGCACCGCGCCGCGCCACTCCTTAATTATTGGATAGTTCTACCGCACCCTTCAGTGCCTCCCGTCCTCTCCTGCCGCCTCCCGCTCCCTCTGTCTCTTTCTTTCTCCCCCCCTTCCTGACGTCGCTCTCCGGCTCTCTCTCTCCGTCGGTGTCTCTGCGGTTTTTACAGAGGACGTTTTTAAGTGGTAGCCGCTTTTGCTAGTGGGGATGCTAGCGTGAGCATCGCCGGGGCTGGTTGTTAGGGGGATGGATGGCCCAGGAAGCAGAATGTTCCGGAACAGGAGAGATGTACTTTTGTTGGGTCAGTCTTCACAAACTGCAAGTTTTGGATAAAATCACATCTCATAATTTTTTTTTAAGGAAAGCTCGAAACTTGCTATTCTCTATAGAAATAAATATATATCCCATGTCCTTCTGTCCTTGTGTTGGAGAGGCAATGCTTTAACTGTTGGTCTAATTGTTTTATTTTAAAATATTTTCCCAAGCAAAAATGTTATATATATAATCTATATATAGCCTCATAGTCGACTGGTTCAGTACAGTACACAGCAGGATGGTACAAACTGTAGAGTCATTTTCAAAGTTTATTCTTTTTTTATTAGTTCTCTGTCGCCATAGTACCAAGAATTCAGTTCAGAAATCATCTGAAACATGGTGTCAAAAACCCCGCCGGGGACGAGAACCAGGGGTCCTAAAGAGAGCTCTATAGAAGCCCAGAACATGCCTGAAGCCAAAAGAAGCCGGGAATAAAACCTCAACTGAACAATGGTTGACTTTGGTATTTTTTCATTTCCTGTCAGGCGGGTTTCACGCGGTTAATCTCAACCCGCAAAACCAAATCATTCGATGAAATATCCGACCGTTCCGGTGGTCTTGAAGTTTAAACGGATCTCAGAAAGCGGCGCTATATACTTCTGACAGCCGAGCCTGCCTGTGTCACAGGTGGAAGTGGGTCTATTGTACCGCCGGCTAAACCCACACGCGCCCGAAGAGCTTTGGTGTTTGGTGGTGTTGGGGAGTGTGTGTGTGTGTGTGTGTTATGTGTCTGTATGTGTTATGTGTCTGTATGCGTGTGTTTGTTCGAGTGTGTGTATGTTTTGTTACCGTGTATGTGGTTGTGGTACTTTGTGTGTGTGTGTGCGTGTGTGTGTGTGTGTGTGTGTGTCGATGGGAGTTACTATGTCAGGAGAGAGTGCGCCAGAGAGAGGGGGGGGGGGAGCACTCCAGTTCTCAAGTGACACTAATGCACTCTTCAAAGGATGGTGTGTGTGTGTGTGTGTGTGTGCGTGTGTGTGTGTGTGAGTGAGTGTGCATGAACTCGTCAGAGTGAGTCGTGAGCTAATGCATCTGTCTCTTCTCCAAAGCAAGCATCTGCCTTTACCCCGTGGTGTAATGTGTATAAATGATTGGCAGCAATTAGCTGCAGAATTAGCCGGGTTGCTACGGTCACCTTCTCTGCACACGCACGGAATCTCAAACGCAGAAACACAAGTAAGCAGAAGGACACATGCACACATGTATAAACATACACACATGGTCCTGGTATGAATCAATGCGCGTGTCAGTGTATTTTGGGTGTTTTTGGGCTTGGAGTTTCCATTGTTGTGGGCTCGTGAGAGGACTGCAAACGGGAGCTTCACTGCAGCAGATGCCGTGGGTGTGTGCTGTCTGCACACATTTCAAGCTCCACCACCACCTCCTCCACCTCCTCCTCCACCTCCTCCCCCTCATGGCTCACAATGGATTCCTTGCCTGGGATCGATACGGCATGGTAATGATGACCATGTGCCATTTTTCAGAGAGGAGCGGATAGTGTGTGTAACAGTTTGGCCCTTTATTTTGTGTGTGTTTGTGTGTCTGTGCATGTGCGTGCGTACGCGTGCACGCTAGCAGGGGTCATTAGTATTTATCAGTGATCAATTCATGCCTGTGGGGTCAAACGTCATTGATTCCAGCCCACAGTGAGTGCAGTGCATGTCTATAAATTCATCAATCCCGCACACACACACACACACACTCATACACGCCCACTCACACATACCAACGCACACACACGCACACATCAATGACACACATCAATGGCTTACGCTATTAAGACAGATGGCATCCCCCAGTCTCATGTAGCGCTCAGTAAGTCAGTCCATCAGCCACTCAGTCAGCCAGGCAGACTCATTATCTGACCCGCTGGCAATTATTCTAACATGTTTTTACATTTTTATCGCATAACGTTAGTTTGTTTTCTCTGTGATTGTCCATAATGTTTGCTCAATTTTGTTTGCGTCGATAAAGCTCCACTTTAGGCAACTAGCACATTGGGTGGCTTTGCTTTCGTTAACTTCACCCTATCTTCCTCCCCCCCTTCTATCTTCACTTCTCCCTCCCTCCTCCTTCCTCTTATTCTCCTATTTATTCCTCTTTCCTAACCTTGCCCTCTCTCTCTCTCTCTCCCTCTCTCTCTCTCTCTCTCTCCCTCTCTCTCTCTCTCTCTCTCTCTCTCTCTCTCTCTCTCTCTCTCTCTCTCTCTCTCTCTCTACCCAAACGCACTCTCCCTGTCCCTCAGGCACGCCCCTGTTGTTGTGGTGTATCCACTCAGCCCTGTGTCTGTATCACCGTATAAGCCGGCTGTGTGTGTGAGAGTGAGTGGGTGTGAAGCTCCTGGTAATTACCACGGTCCCCTGGACTGGATGGGGTGATGCGAGGGTGTGGGTGTGGGGAGCGACGAGCTACTAGTGTAGTCGCTCCATCCGGGGTTGGGCGGGCTTCTCCACCAAGTCACGTACTGTCGCTCTTGTATTCATATTCATATCGGTACCCTGTGTGTGTGTGTGTGTGTGTGTGTGTGTGTGTGTGTGTGTGTGTGTGTGTGTGTGTGTGTGTGTGTGTGTGTGTGTGTGTGTGTGTGTGTGTGTTTGAAGGCAGGATTTGGGTGGGTCGACGCAAACACTCCACAGAAAGACGATGCACACACTCCACAGAAAGACAATCCAATGCAGTATTCAACGCCACCAAGAGAGGGTGAAGGCAATTAAGAGCATTACAGAGAGGGAGAGAGAGAGAGAGAGAGAGAGAGAGAGAGAGAGAGAGAGAGAGAGAGAGAGAGAGAGAGAGAGAGAGAGAGAGAGAGAGAGAGAGAGAGAGAGAGAGAGAGTGTTAAGCAGCTCTGTCCCTTTCCCCCGCTGATGGAAAAGGCTTGTCTGCATTCTTTATTGGCCCTTGTACACAGCTCGCTACAAGCTAGCAGAGTGGTGACAAGATAAAACACAGCAGACATGCTGGGGTACCGCTGGCTTACTGCTGGGGTACAGCTATGGTACTGCTGGGGTACGACTAGGGTATTGCTGGGGTGCCACTGACTAACTGCTGGGGTACCACAGGGGTACTGATAGGGTACAGCCAGGCTACAGCTGGGTTAATGCTAGGCTACTGCTAGGCTACAGCTAGGGTACTGCTGGGTCAATGCTAGGCTACAGCTGTGTTAATGCTAGACTACAGCTGGGTTAATGCTAAGCTACAGCTGGGTTAATGCTAGGCTACAGCTCGGCTAATGCTAGGCTATAGCTGGGTAAATGAAGGTGTACTTCTGGGGTACTGATAGGGTACTGCTGTGGTACTAGGGTACTAACAGGGTACCGCTGGGTGATGCAGGATCACCAAACCGTTTGAGGAGGTTCTCATTGTTTGTCAGGTTACATCATTGGCCTGCAGGCTAGCTAGCTAGTAGGGGAGTTGGGATGGATTGAGATGGAGGCTCAGACGGAATGAAGGAAGACATGCCGTCGATAAGCAGATAACAAGACGCAAGGCTCAGCACCAACCGTCCATCCTCCCGTCACTTCATCCGTCCACCTACCACATGGTAACGCCGGGCTATTGTACCTTTTGTTCCTTCAGCCGTACAAATGTGACATCGGCCAGGTCGAATGGAAGCGGGGACCACTCCCAGCCCAGAGGACTAGTCTACCTCTGGCTGCCACCGTATACGGCCCTCCTGGGGGTCAGCCACGCCTGCACAAGGGCCCGCGGGCAGGGGGAAATGCGGGCGACAGCCTCGCTACTGACCTCACTGCCATAAGTGCCGAGGAGAAGCTGACACAATATTACGCTTTTAAAGTGGTTTGGCTTGAAGTGGATGACGTTGCCGGTCAACCTGATGGCAGTCTGGTAACTTAACAGGAGTTTTGTGTGTATGAGATTAGGTAATAAGCCTATATGTGTGTGGAGACTGATGTCGAATATTTAGACGTTTAGCTGACACTTTGGGCCAAAGTGACTTCATGGTAAATGAACATGCATGGCATCAGGCCCGAGCCGGTAGGGCTTAGGGTCGACAGCCTGGCCTCAGCGGCGTACAGGAGAGGCTGACGAATTGAGCTCCGAACCCAGGACCCTTTCAGAATCAAACACACCAAATCAAATCACACCATATCTACACTCCCCTGCCCCATGAATATGGAATGAAGAGTAATTTGTAACGTGTAATAAGGAGATGTATTGAATATGTAATTGGGTCTGCTTGTGAATTTTTAATACCAAGTTATCTCGAATACGCAATACGGACTAATATTGGATATGTGCTGCAAAGCTATTCTCAGGCAAAAGTAATTGGGAATCGTATTGGGAATTAAATAAGGACTTAAATCAATATGCAACGCATTGTATTAAATATGTAATGAGCATATATATTTATTGAATATGGACTTGTAAGAAATGTGTTTGATTCATAGAACAGAGGGGTGGTGAAGGGATCACACGGTCATAGTGACACGACTAAAGCACCTGCCGTGTCACAGACACACTCCGACTTCCACCGTTGTCCCCGTCCGCCTCGTCCTTCCGCAGACACGCAGAACTCCACAGTAGCGCCCGGAAGCACGCACGGAGAGCTCGGCGCTCCGTCGCGCCCATTCTTCATCCCGCCGTGCACGTTGTGCGGCGAAGCAAAAAAAGTGAAACATGAGTTGTGAATTTAATTACGCCCGGCGAGGTGTGTGTGTGTGTGTGTGTGTGTGTGTGTGAGATGATAGCTGTTGAAGTAATAGCAGCCCACCTTTCATCCCGTTGCTCTCTCCCTTTCCGTCTCCCAAGCGCGCGGCCCCTCTCCCCTTGTACTGGGGGTTATTTAATGCAGTTTTGGACCTTCACAGCGAAGGGAGGGAAAGGCTTTTCAAAAGCCCTGTGGGAAATAGTCTATTATTTTCAATTCAGCGGCGAAAAAAAGGGCCCAACGATGTTAGTGCAGTATCTGTTGCGGGAAGGGGGGGTGGGGGTTGGGGGTGGGTGGAGAAAATAGATAAATGCAATAAAATGCCTCAGAAGGTTGAGAGGAAATAGGTAGAGGGACTGATGGAGATAGTGAGGGGGGGCTGGGAGAGAGCCAGAGATGAGAGAGAGAGGAGAGAGAGAGAGAGAGAGAGAGAGAGAGAGAGAGAGAGAGAGAGAGAGAGAGAGAGGGGGAGAGAGAGAGAGAGAGAGAGAGAGAGAGAGAGAGAGAGAGAGAGAGAGAGAGAGAGAGAGAGAGAGAGAGAGAGAGAGAGAGGGGTGGTGTGGCGCCGGGAGACTCTCAGGGCCCCCCCTCTTCCTCTGCCGGTGGCGTGGTGCCGCTCTCGTCCGCCTCACTGACTTTTTCCAATCTGTGCAGCCAATTTGCCGGGAGAAAAGAGGGACCACCCACGCACCCGACACACCGCAAACCTTCACGGGCAGGTCTGGCAGCAAGACCCCCCTCCTCCCCCCCCCCCTCCTCCACCCGCACACACACGCAAGCATACACGCACACAGAGACACACACACACACACTCACACACATCTTGCTTCTCCAGTCAGCCGGCAACATTATAGACCCCCCCCCCCCCCCCCCCCCCCCCAACGTGGCTGCCCTCCCTCACCTCCACCACCATCACCTCAACCACCTCCACCACCACCATCACCTCAACCACCTCCACCACCACCATCACCATCACCTCCACATCCATCCCCACCCTTCTAACCCCCTAGTTGGAAAAGCAACCAATCCGGCTGAAGCACGGGGTTGTTGACGTCCTGGTGACGAGAGGTGATGGGCCAGGGTGACGCACACTTCCAGAGAGAGAGAGAGAGAGAGAGAGATATGGGGGGAGAGAGAGAGAGAATAAAGCTAGAAGCAGTAAATAATAGAAAGAGACACAGAGTCAGTTGCCTGGGGCAGAGTCAGGACCCCCTCCCCCCCCCCCCCCATCACCATGGCAGGAGGCCGTACTAGGGGCTTTAGGGGTCTTCTGAATAATTCACCATCGTGCCACAAATCAACACGCTTGTGCTTGTTGCTGCCGTGTACTCCAAACACACACACATAAAAACACACATACAAGCGCACACACACGCCACACACTGTTAGCGTCACGCAAAGACACACACACACACACACACACACACACACACACACACGCACATTTCGCAGACACCTCTTCCTTAAGGGCGGCCAGACGTGTTGTTTTTACATCGCTTCCTATACAATTTTCAGTTTTCTTTCTCTTTCTTTCTGGTTTGCCGCTGGGGGCCCGGCGAGGTCAGCCGGGGGCCCATGATCCAACATGTGTGCCCTGTCGCCCTGGCGCCCGCTCACCGTGTTCCCTCTGTTGTGTGGTTTGAGGCGGTGGAAGTCAGGCAGGGGGTGACTCTATGTTTTGCGACAGTGATCCGGGCGTCTCTCTCTCTCTCTCTCTCTGCCTGTTGTTGATTCATTCTTTATTTGCACCAGAGGAGCTCTAATATACCTTTTACCACCACTCCTTCTCTTCCTCCTTCTCCATCCTCCTCCTCATGGTTGTTATTTTGCCTCAGGTCGAAGAGCCATTCCTCTGCTGATACACACACACAAACACACACAAGCACACACACACACACACACTACGACACACACACACACACACAAGTGCACACACACAAACAGACACACAAACACAAGCACATACTATCACACATTCACACAAACACACAGACAAGCGCACAGACACACACACAACCACACACAAACACACACACACACACACACACACACACACACACACACACACACACACACACACACACACAGACAAACCTGAGGGCGTCTCCTGGCATTTTATATGGTTTAAAAAAGAAACTAAGAGAGAAAGCGAAAGACAGAGAGACAGAGAGAGAGACAGAGAGAGGGGGTATATTAATAATCAAACTTTACATGAGGCTAATAAAGTGGAAGGTCTGCGAAATGTCAGCTGCAAAAAAAACACACACCAGAACACCATGATAATGTCATGTATACGTGTGTGTGTGTGGGTGTGAGCGAGTGAGTGTGTGTTTGTGAGTGTGAGACAGCCAGTAACGAGGTAGCTAGGGGCGTTAAAGTTGACTCTGATCCGTCTATCAACTCTTTTTTCGCTTGTTCTTTTCTGTAATGAGGCCAAAGAACTCAATTCAATATTATCTCTGTTCAGTTTCTGAAAGCACAAAAGCCAGAGAAAATGTGGTATTTCTTCCTGAGGCAATATTCGGACAAGCTGTCCATTCTAACATCGTTCCACGGCAGAACTCCTCCTCATTAGGACTAACCTCTAGATCATCATTAGTGCAATTGTGTGTATTTGTCATGTTGTTTGTGTGAGAGACGTGTGATTAAGACATGTGTGAACTGCAAATGTACGAACTCGAATATGAACATTTCTGATGACAAAAGCCTGCGTCAAAATCTAATTCCAATAGGAATACAGAACCATCACTCAATGCTCACTATTGCCATTAACACAATCAATAGAGCGGTGCATCCAGATACACTTTGAACCTTACTACTGCTGCTCGATCAATGCCGATCCTAGTATTGAAGTTTCAAAAGTTGCATCGATTGATCTATCGACTCTTAAATGCGGCTGTTAGGACTCTGGTCGGTCTGTCTCCCCGATGTGAATGGATGCGTGTGGAGGCGTAGTGAAAGGAGATACAAGGGGACCCGATAAGAGGAAGAGGAGGTGTTGAGAGATAAAGGGAGGAGGGAGAGGAGAGGGGGGAGGAGAGGGGAGGAGCAATGCAATGCAAGTGTTGAGAGCAGGAGAGGAGAGGAAGGGGGGTTTTGAGGCCATCGAGCAAATGGGATTGAGCGGGAGAAGATAGCTCACTATCTGAATTGAGCTCACAGACTTTCACTCCATTAATGCAGATAGTAGGTTGTGTGTGTGTGTGTGTGTGTGTGTGTTTGTGTGAGTGTGATACATGGAACACTTAGGAAGGCACCCTGTCTGACGGATGAGAGTGGTTCCGAGATTCATTTCCTTCTCTTTCTTACATCCTTCATATCGTTTACGATATTCTCAATACAAAGTAAATCTACTTCGATCCGATAAATTACTTTTTAGATTTCTTTCTCCCGCTGTCTCTTTGACTCCCTCAATATCTCCACCTCGCTGCCTCTCTCTTTTACCAAATCCGAATGGCCAACAAAGCTGTCACCGGTTCGCTTTGATGTGAATCTTTTTAAGAGCGGATTCCAGGGAACAATGGAGAATATCCGAGCCCAGACACACACACACACACACACACACACACACACACACACACACACACACACACACACACACACACACACACACACACACACACACACACGCGCGCGCGCGCACGATTGTGCACTAACCGGCACCACCACCCATCTGCTCATCCTTTTGACCAATCAGTGAGCACAACCACGTATGGACCTCTTCCCTCATCATTTCTTCTAGTCCTATGAACAAATTGGCACGCACGCACACACAGGCACACACACATACACACACACACATACAGAAACTCAGGCACACAGGTACACACACAACCCCACAAATTCATTCACCCACACAAATTCATGCATCCACGCACATGCACACACACACACACACACATGCACACCCACACACACAAATATGCAAAGACACTCACAATCACACACACACAAATATGCACACTCACGCACACATACAAAAATGCACACAAATTCACTCGCACACACACCAGCCCATCCCAATATCTTCTCCGGTTGACCCAGATAGTTAGGAAAGCGCGGAGCCAGAAGCACGACTTCAGCATAATCAAAAAGTGTTTTCTTATGGCCTGGCAGCCGCTTGCTACGCAGCAGACCTAGGAGCTTGCGGTACTCTCCTCTCTCCAAGATGGCTGTTTATTAACATTTAACGCCGGTGTAGTGTCCCTGGAACTCTGCCCGTACCCAGTACTGCTACAGTTATGGGCTTGGTTTGGGGCGGTTCAGAGGACAGAAATGTTTTCCTTCTGCTCGGTGCCGCTTTGCTGCACAGCGGTCACAGAATCGCCTGACGCGTTTATTTATTAATAAGGAGCAGAGACTGCTTAAATCTCCCCGCTGGAACCGAACTATTAATATTGAAATCATTTATTATATTATTACTTTGTTCTTATGGGACTTATGGGTGCCTTTTTATGCACATTACAGTGAAGAGAGCGAAGAACGTTGGCTGAATGAGAGGCAGGTTTCAGGAGTGAACCCAGAGTCGCTATCGGCTAGGCGGTGAGCCCGCCAGACGGCTTAGCCAAGTGGGTACCAGGTGAAACTGACCCTTATTGAAGTCAAGCGCGCGGTGCTGGCCTCGACCGTTCCCCCGTGAGCCGCTTAGCACGTGAGCTGATGTGAAGTGACATCATCTGGCGCCTATTGTGTGGCTTCAGCGTTCACTCTGTGAGCCGTCGCTTTGGTCCAAAGCTGTTTCTTAGCGGGGCGGGGGACAATCAAAGCAGGGAATCAATAACAGGAAAAATATACATAGGACTTTCTATTATATGTATTTCAAAATCTGTACACACACACAATCACAGACACACACACACACTTTGGGTGAACATGCACCAGGGGGCGGGCCTAAACCAAACTGAGTGGGACTGCAATCCCAGGGGGTGCCGCCTCGTTCACATTCGCTCTGACACCGCGGATGTAGCTCGCCCAACAAGACCGGACCACACTAATGATGAAGGCCTAAGAGGGTGATAGGGTGTGCGTGTGTGTCTGTATCTGTGTGTATCTGCACGTGTGTGTCTGTGTGTGTGTGTGTGTGTGTGAGTCTCTACCTGTGCCTGTGTGTGTGTGTGTGTGTGTGCGTGTTCCTCCACCACAAGCACTGTGCTCAAAATACCCAAATTGACTCATATGCGGTCAGACGATGCGGGAGGGGCCGGAATAAAACGCCCTCCGCGAGGGCACCTGTAGCGGTGACCCCCGCCGTCTCTCGCCCTCGTCTCCTGGTCCTAAAAGGCGAGACCAAGGAGAGGGAGGGAGGGAGAGAGGGGGAGGGAGAGACAGGGGGAGAGAGAGAGAGAGAGAGAGAGAGAGAGAGAGAGAGAGAGAGAGAGAGAGAGAGAGAGAGAGCGAGAGCGAGCCCCGGCTCTAATTTATAGTGTCCGCTTGTCTTCTCTCTTCGGCCTCCCCTCCCTCCTGCCCTGGATTAATGACTTTGCATATAGGGCGACATTAGTTAGCGGCCGACCGCGGAGCAAGGAGGACGTCTTAAGTATGATGAACGAGTGATGAATTTATGGCCGCCCTTGATGAATGTTCGGAGCAACTCGGCGCTGGTGGTGGTGGGGGTGGTGGTGGTGGGGGTGGTGGGGGTGGTGAAAGCGGAGGCTGCGGGCCCCGTCCCCCTACCCCACCGTCCCTCCACCCGTACGCCCCTCGCTCCAGGTGCTCACAAACTAACCCATTTCTCTTTGTCTCTCCCCTTCTCCCCCTCTTCCCTCCCTCCCCCATCTCCCTCCCCCATCTCCCTCCCCCAAAATGCTGCCGACGCGCGCTTCTCCCCTCTTCGCCGACACCATAAACAGGTAAGTGGCTTTGGCCTATTACTCACTTCCTGCTGGGGTTGTGTGTTTGTTTATTACCAAATTGGTTCTTTTCATTATTTTCTTCATGCGTCACCCATTCACTGTCCCGTAGTGCATTGAAGAAGAGAATAGGGTGTGTGTGTGTGTGTGTGTGTGTGTGTGTGTGTGTGTGTGTGTGTGTGTGTGTGTGTGTGTGTGTGTGTGTGTGTGTGTGTGTGTGTGTGTGTGTGTGTGTGTGGTGGAGACTGGAAGCCCACAGGTGACCAGAATAGGCTTGGCGGGTGTTTCAATGGCGAGCTGTTTCAAGCACTTGATGACTTATTAATGGAACGCTGGAGCCTATGAAAAGGGAACTGACAAAGGGCCTTTTCTCCTGTACGCTTGACCTCTGTGGACGGATAAGTGTGTCTGTAGGCGTGTGTGTGTGTCTGTTTGTTTGTTTGTTTGTTTTATTATTCTTCAATGTGTGTGTGTGCGTGTGCGTGTGTGTGTGTTTGCGTATGTGTGCTCATGCATGTTTATGTTTGGAAGCACTTCTTTGCCCTCCACTTCAATACCGCTTGCTCTCAAATTCGCCCTCCAACACAGACACACACACACACACACACACACACACACACACACACACACACACACAAACGCACACACGACTCCTACCGCTACTCCCACGCCTGCACTCTCTTATTTGCCGACTTAGCGTCGGCTGTTCTGACAGATTTTGAGACGGGGTCCCGGTCGGCTGTAATTACACACAGAGCACCCGGGCGGCACGTCTGGGACGACCGCGGCCTGCGCCCGCTTTTGATTGCGGCCGCGAGCCCCGCCTACGCTCTTTGGACGGTTCGTGGGCGTGGTATCAATTATTCAGAGATGTGCATCGCATGAGGCCCTTCTCTAGCTAGTCCGGCCCTAGTGTCCTCGCATGGAGAGGGGGAGCGGACCGCCTGTAAACATCGTAGGCGTCGGGAGATATTCCAAAAGGTTTTGATTGCGCGAACGCCGAGCGTTGAGCGTGTCGGTTGTTTCAGCCGTTTTAACTTTACTCTGAGTACATTTGCAGACTTTGTTGTTTCCATTCACAGACCTGGGTCATTTTTGACTGGTGTTTGGGGCCAATTTCTATCCCAGCAGCTACAGGGGAGTGTTTCGTTGTTTGTTTTTGGGATCTTTTACTTATCTCCTTTTTGCTTTCCTTCTGTTCTACGTAACACAGTCCCCTCATTAGAGATCCTCCTCTGAATACATTACCCAACTTCCCCAGCGTACCGTATATATTTCTTGGCTTCCCTTCGTTTCTATATCCCGGAGCGAGCGAGCGAGAAAAAAAAAAAAAAAAAGTGGCAGGGAAATTTCACATCTCTTTCCGCCTCCGTCCTCTTTCTAATCTCCAGCGTTTTTCTTTATATTCATGAGGGGCCGTCTCCCCTTTCCACCCCTCTATTCCATTCCACCCCTTCCCCTCGTTCCGTCTCCTCTCCCCCCCCCCCCCCCCCCCCCCCCTTCTGGGCCGAGATGCAGATCTGAATACAGATGCTTATCGGGGGGAGAAGCTTAAACACCGAAACGGAGGGGAGACGGCGCAGAGGTGAGACAGCGCGGGGAGTGCATTACACAGACCAATTACACAATTAAGACAGTGAGACAGTGAGACTGAGAGAGAGAGAGAGAGAGAGAGAGAGAGAGAGAGAGAGAGAGAGAGAGAGAGTCAACGAGAGAGAAGGGGAGAGAGAGAGAGAGAGAGTCAACGAGAGAGAAGGGGAGAGAAGGGGAGACAATGCAAAACGATGGGAGAAGACGCGAGCCGGTTAGACAGAGAGACGGGCCGGACCGTTTGACCGTGACACAGCGAAACTAAGAGGGAGAAATAAAAAGGGAAATGGCTTTCGACGCGTCATCTCTTTGGCAAGCAGTGCCTTATCGTGTGCCTTTACCGAGTTTTTACTGCCCCAGTCAAAGTGTGAACCAGAATTTGGGAAACATGAGCATGTTTAAATTCATGAGGTCAACCGGGCCGGCCCGGGTAATTGGAGCCACTGACGAGAGAAATCTCTCCTGCCGCCCGCGATCCGACATCACCACGACAACCCCGTCGGCAGAATCAGAACCTAAGGGAGTGAAATGTCAGTGAGAAAAAAGTCATTTCGTTTTTTGTGTTTTCGCACAGGACAATTTGTCTCCTGTATCAAAGTTTTTCGAAAAGTTATCTTACTCCACTTAGAGAGTTTTAAAGGCAGGGTAAAAATAAGACAATGCAGTTTGCTAAAATGTTTATTCATTCAGTTTTTACTTCGATGGGTGGTTAGTTTGGGAGATGTGTTGCGTGAGGGTAGACTTTGTGGTCGACAGTCGCATTTTTTTGCAATAAGGTTGAATGGAGTGAATATTAGACAGGCAGACTCAAGAACTGCATTCATATATGCAAATATATTAGATTCCTTAAGCAGCCCTGTGGACTCTGTTGAATCGCCGCCAGGGCCAATATGGCCGTGAAATAGTTTTGCTTTGTTTTGTTGGGTCTGTGTATCTTCCAAACCGTTTTTGTTGTTGTATGTGTTTTTTCTGCAGTAATTCATTCTACGTATAGAATTGGTCAAATGTGTTTAATCTATGTTTTATAAAGTATTTTGGTTTATGTTTCGAAGGCCAAGGGTTTGTTTGGTAGAGGAGAAAGTAACAGAAAACAACATGGCCGCCAAGGTAGAATCGTAACCTTGAATTGAATGGAAAAATGCTAATAGCAAAACCCGTTATACATACACGTAAACAGACAATGAGCTGAGGGAACGGGAACGGAGGAATAGAAAAATGTTTAGTAACAAGCACAGGTTTAAAGGGTCACAAAAGGTCAGTTTGTTCAGCCATGAAGAGAAAACATCTGTAGCCCCTGGCTGACATTTCCTCCAGACGCTGCGGTCTCTTCGGGGTCCGCCAATGCTCTCCCTCCCTTTCCCTCCTCCCCATTTTCTTACATGATATCTTCCCCCTCTCTCTATCTGTCATTCAACAGACTGGAACAACAACACTTAGTTTGCTATCTGTACCAAAAATAATATATTTCCTGTGTTGTCATCGTTAGCGCTTTAGTTTTAATGCAATGTTTGATCGAAGGAGAAGAAACTTTGTGTGTGTGTGTTTGTGAGAAAGAGGGAGAGAGCGACCCACACACACACACACACACACACACACACACACACACACACACACACACACACACACACACACACACACACACACACACACACATACAGACTTACACTGACAAAGAGAGTGTGTGTTTGGTGGTGTGTTGATCTCTGTCTGTTGCCAGTTAGCTTTGATTGACAGCCCCCAAAAAACTGAAAGCAGTGGGTGAAGTTCTCCGCTTGCTCACCCGTGAAACGGTAAACAAATATTCTCACACACACGCCACAAACACACACACACTCACCCATCCCTGTATTTAATTATCGCTCACCCCTGTGGAGGGAATATAATACATAAATATACACACAAACACACGCACTCGGAGCAATTAATCGGACCGTGACAAGCCTTTCTCAAAAACACAAAATATGAAAAAGTAAAAATGTGATGCAATATCACAAGAGGGCAAAAAGGTATTCAAGTAAAAACGTTAAAACACTCCAGAAGTGGCAGAATCCGCCCAAGGTATTTGGTGCAAGTCTGATTAAACTTACTAACTAACTACCAGCCCCAACCTCCTAGGACTGCGGCTTTTGAGGCCTGGGGATGAGCGAGCTATTATATAAACATGATAATTTTTATGATATTCATGTGAAATACCAATCGGTAAATGAGCGTTTTGTGCATCACCATACGGGAGCTGTCCATGGTGCTGACGTCAGACCAGTGTGTTACACTCCCACTAACCTCTACTGATCTATTGCCTTCTGAAATAATCCCCTATCCCCTAGCAACAGCTTGGGGGAAGCGGTTGGCATGCGGGGTGAATTTAAGCATCATTAGGGTGACTGCAGAAGACCGTAGGCCTCCTCCGTCTGGTCGGGATTACAAATGACAAGGACTTTAATTGGCATTGTTAAGACCAAGCCCCCATTCCTCCATCACCCCCTGACGAGAGAGAGAGAGAGAGAGAGAGAGAGAGAGAGAGAGAGAGAGAGAGAGAGAGGCAGAGAGAGAGAGAGAGGCAGAGAGAGAGAGAGAGAGCGAGCTCCATGTTCATTTCAAACAAGATAAACAATAATAATGTACAACCAATCCAAACAACACCGATCAGTTCATTAAATAAACAAAAATCCATAAACATCTACACAACGACAGCAATAATCCCAACAACGTTCTCAAGCCAGTTTAGCAGCTTTTGACGGGGGCACAAAGACAGAGCTAGCTCACACCTCCATCAGTAACTAAGCAGGTGGCTGAAGCGGAACTGTCAGGACCATAAGGGGGGTGGTGGAGGGTTGGCAGACGGAGGGGGGGCTGGGGGGGGTGGAGTGCTGGCAGACTGAGGGGGTGGTGCTGGAGGTGGGAAGGAGTGTGTGGGTAGGCGATGGGGGGGGTTGGCTGGTAAAAGTGTGCCAGCCCAGCATGTTGAGTTAATGGAGGGGTGCCTGTCTGCTTGGTCTGGCACCATCTCGACTCACCGCCGAGCAAACCTGCCTCCACGCTGTCCCAATGAACGTGAGCATCTGCTGGCTAACACGGCGGGGTCCATCCCATAGGAGGGTGTGTTTGCACAATGCTGGACGGGTTTACTCACCGCATGCGCGCTGATGTGGCCCTTGAGGTGCTTACATAAGCCGGGACTCGGACAGAGAGTATGTTTATACGAGGAAAACAGTAAGATTAGAAAGACAGAAAGAGAGACAAACTCAACCGTCTTTGTGTCCAGAGTGACTCGTGCTACGGCTCCGTCCCAGCCAATAGGAGGCCACGGCTTTCGTCGCCGCGGGAGACAAGGGATTTAGCTGGTCGCCGTGACTGCATCCCCGTGACACGCTCATTTGTCACGCGTAGTCCTGTCTCGTGTCTCCCCGCCTGCCAATACGCCAGCGCGTCCTGGCCGGGCTCCCGATTCCTCCCTCCCATTCGCTTAGCGTTACAAGAAGCAAGGGAAAAGGCGGGAAAAACACAAGGAAGGCAGACAAAATGGCTGCCATTTGGAGTGTGGTTTGTTTCCTAAAGAGGGGAGAAGAAAGCCAGGGTTTTCTTTTTGTTTTTCGTCCGTCTAATCTTCTGTTGTTTTGTTTCATTGTTCCTTTTTTTGGACCGGGATCGTAAGGTGTCGGTGTGGATAAAAATTCAGTACGCATTAGGGCTGAGTCTGTATTAGGCGTGTGTGAGTCTTTAATCTCGTTTTTTTATGTATTTTTGTCTTTCCCCTCCATTTTCTCTTCTTTAACCGATATACACGAGTGGAGTTCTCCTGACATGCTCCCAAAAATGGATACCAATTGTGCTAATAGCCACAATCTTCAAACAATCGAACAACAGGAAGTAGGGCACTCCCAAACCCTCCACTTTCGTCTCTCCCTCTCTATCTTTAACTCTCCCTCCATTCTTTCCTGACCCTCTTATTTACTCCTTCTTTTCTAACCTTGCTCTCTCTCTGTCTCTTGCTCTTGCTATCGTTGTCTCTTACTCTCTCTCTCTCTCTCTCTCTCTCTCTCTCTCTCTCTCTCTCTCTCTCGCTCTCTCTCTCTCTCTCTTTCTCTCTCTCTCTCTCTCTCTCTCTCTCTCTCTCTCTCTGTCTCTCTCTCTTTCTCTCTTTCTCTCTCTCTCTCTCTTTCTCATCCCTTGAACTTTCATGCTTTCCTTCTTTTAAATCATCACTCTCTCATTCTCGCCCTCTTTCATTATTTTCACACAGTGTTTTCTTTTGTTCTTCTGGGCCTTTATATATCGAGCGACAGGGCCCAGGCCCCTAGAAGGCCTTGTGGGCTTGCAATTAAGGCCAATCTCAATCACTCTTCTGGTCTCTTTCCGGAAGCCCCTCACACTTTTATTTCGAAGCCCTGGATTAGCAACATACTTGCGACAAGCCCAGCAGAGGATCGAACCAGGATGGGAGAGGAAAAAAAAGAAGTTAGAGAGAGAAAAGGAAGGGTTAAGTGAAGGGGAATAGAGAAAAAAAAGGTTGTTTAGAGTGCTTGATTCCAAGCTCCTGTTCGGGATTTGGATCCCGATGTCCATTTGAAGCTGTGTTAGGCATCGTAGACAGAGATGCCCCCTAAACCGTTTGTGCTCTTGTTAACATGTGTCTGAATTCACTATAAGACTCTCCGGATAGAAGTGTCTACTAACTAGATGACTAAATCGTAATAGTGAATAGCCAAGTAAGAGTGACTGGCCATGACTAGTCCTGGTGTATATTCCCTGGACTAGTGGATTGACTAGCGACGCAATGATAAAATATTGCGGTCATAAGATAATGAGACACCCAGGCTGCTGCTGCCAATTCGGTCGTCGGTATCGTCGTGGAAACAGATGGAACTGCACCAGGGCTGTGACGGGTTTTAATAATCATTTAAGACTGTTGTTCCCCTGAACCCCCTCAACACCTCCTTTTCCTATCCTTTTCTCCACCTCTTCTCTTCCTCCTCTCCTACTCCTCCTCCTCTCCTCTTCTCTTCTCATCCTCTTTTCCTCCTCTCCTCCTCCTCCTCTTCTGCTTCTCGGCTCCTCCCCTCCTCTCTCCCTCCTTTCTTCCTCTTCCTCTTCTGCTCCTATGCTCCTCCCCTCCCCTGCTCTTCCTCTTCTTCTCCTCCTCTTCTACTCCTCTCCTCCTCGCCTGCTCCTCTGCTCCTCCTCCTCTTCCCCCTCCACACTCTAAAGTAGGTCAGTGCGGAATTTTTTGGCTTAAAAAAAGAAAGAAAAACAGCATCGCGCACGACACGTGCACTTGCCTTACAACTCAACACACACATGCTTGTGCGCACACACAAACACACACACACACACGCACACACACACACACACACACACACACACACACACACACACACACACACACACACACACACACACACACACACACACACACACACACATTACTGATGGATCAAGCATTTGTTTTTATTCCACCATGCCTTCTATATCTGTACTGGTAGAGTGTGTTTGTCAGTCCAGTGTGAACGTGCTTTCCTTTGCCATCATACAAAACAATGCGCTGGTTTTTCATTAGAACAGATATTTATGGCCACTGTTCCGATGTGGCGTTCTCCAAAGCGTGCTTAAAACACTTGCTAATATAAACCCAGCCTGGTGAAAGGCCTACCACCAGGTTATCTTATCAACGGCCTCCTCCACTTGAGCGGCCCCTCTGGACACAAACACAAACACAAACGCACACACACACACACACACACACACACACACACACACACACACACACATCCGCCCCCTCTCCTGACAGGGCCGTCCCAGCCCTCTGCTCAAACAGCATGTTCTTATCCCGACCGCGGGAAGATTTCCCCCGCCGGCCGGCGTTGATGGCGCGGACAGTGGTGTTGCTGTGAGCCAACACATTGCAATTAGCTGCTGACAGTCTTTCCGCTGTTCCAGATGTGTCACACTCACAAGTTGGGCTGGGATGCCCAAGGGTGATGATAAGGTAGGGTCTAATCGTAGGCGAAGTCAGCCCCTCGACTTTAACTCTCTATTTCTCTTATTTACAGCTAGTTAGCCCTCCGGCTAGCTACCTACTTATAGCTAGTTATCCCTCCAAATAGCTTTCTACTTATAACTAGTTAGTCCTCTAACCATTTAGCTATTTTTATGTAGTTATGCCTCCGACTATCTAGATACTTATAGCTAGTTAGCCCTCCTCCTAGCCAGCCAGTTATTGATAATTAGCTTCCCGACTCAAACAGCGAGTTAGCACTCTGTCTAGCTAGCTAGTTTTAGCTAATTAGACCACTGACTCGCTTGCTAGCCCTAAGACTAGTCCACTTGTTACTAGCCTACAGCTAAAAAGCTCAACTCAACATGATGGTGAAGAAGAAAATTTAGTAGCAGGGCGAACTGACTCGAAGCGGCCCGTAGAAGACAGGATATGCGGTACAAGGGGAGGATTTAACCGACGAGCCAAGTTGGCAGCACCTCAACTGTCATGGCTGCCAGGGAACAGCCTTATCGCTGCGCTTTCGTCGTGTTGGCCATCACCCCTGACCTCGGTGGAGTCGCGCTCGGGGGACGAGGACAGATGTAGAAACAAGCAAACTCTGACCGCCTCGGCCCCAACCGCTTTTCCCTCTTAACCTCGGTACTTCTCTCTCCCTCCCTTCTTTCGGATTTGTGTTTCAATGGATGAACTTTATCACCACACACACACATACCCACGAACATCACCATGGTCTTAAGATTATAATGAACCAGGCTGGAACATGCAAAATAAATAGATAGGACCTCTTGATATGATTTTTATATATCTATATCTAAATATATATATTTATGCATGCATACGTCATTGGGCTTGACTCCCATAAGGTTCTGGGTCCCATCCCAAATGTCTGTACCTCTGTCTACCTGTAGGCATCCTTGATAAAGTATTCCTCGAAACTACAAGGTAGGAAATATAAAAACAATGAATGACGGTTTTGACTTTTGGCGAGGGGCACAGACAAAGGACAAAGGCAGCCGCGCTGGGATGTGACCCGAGAGACAGACGGACAGCTTTGCATTTAGATGACCCAGGTATTTAGGTAAACCTGGACTGATAGCGGACAATGCTACAATTCCCTTAGTAATCCGACCGATAGCCTATTCTCCCCCACAGTCGGATAGCGCTATGGTACAAGTAATACCACAGAATCCTTTGTCCTCTGCCTCTATGTCTGTCTTCGCAGACAGACGACCATCATCCCACACAGGTGTTGTGCTGAGGACACGCAATGAACTTTTGTTTTATAGCAATATCATTTTGTTTTTGTGAGTACGAAAGTCAAACTTTTCCTCCTCAACGTATTGAGGTTGTTGCTGCCACCTCTTTCTATTCCAATTTGTCACGATAGACCCCCTCTCTCGGCTCGTTTCTAACAGACACACACAACCACACACACACACACACACACGTGTACACACACACACAAACACACACACAATTGGGGGTTTGACTGTGTACAACAACTGTGACCTAACCTCCCTGCTGAAGGGCATGTGTGTGTGTATTAGTGCGCCTGTGTGTGTGTTTGTGTGTGTGTGTGTGTGTGTGTGTGTGTGTGTGTGTGTGTGTGTGTGTGTGTGTGTGTGTGTGTGTGTGTGTGTGTGTGTGTGTGTGTGTGATTGGAAGCCTGCTGGCTGTGTCATCTCCTCGTTGGAGGGAGGTGAGGAGGAGGAGGCCAGGTAGGAGGAGCCAAACAGGAGAGGAGAAAAGGAGGTGCCTATGTCTTCAGCTGATGATGAGGAAGATATTTTGCCTTTGGCTCCAATTGTCCACATCTTGGAAAACATCTTTATAAATTGTGTATCAATGAATAACAACAAATATATATAATACAATTCAGATTCCCTTTTCTAAGCCATACAATTTTCCACTCATTTACATCTACAACAATTTCACAAAATCACAGTTATTTTTTCTATAACTTATTTTTCTCTGTGAGTTATATTGTAGAACTCAGTGATTCGGTTGAAGAATGGTATGCACAGGTGGACACAGTTATACACATGTCTTCGGCTGCTTACCTGCCAAAATGTTAATTGGGTATCGTGTGTGTGTGTGTGTGTGTGTGTGTGTGTGTGTGTGTGTGTGTGTGTGTGTGTGTGTGTGTGTGTGTGTGTGTGTGTGTGTGTGTGTGTGTGTGTGTGTGTGTGTGTGTGTGTGTGTTAACAAACATTGAAACATTGAGAAATGGTAAGAGAGAGCAAGAATATATGAGACTCTCTCTCTCTCTCTCTCTCTCTCTCTCTCTCTCTCTCTCTCTCTCTCTCTCTTGATCTCTCTCCCTCCCCTCTGTAATTACCTGCTGGCTACAACAGCTGTTGGAGGGGAGAGGACTCATCTCAGCCCTCAAACCTCGAACACGGCCTCAAAGCCATGTCTGTCTCTCTCTCTCTCTCTCTCTCTCTCTCTCTCTCTCTCTCTCTCTCTCTCTCTCTCTGCCCTAGCAAACGCTCCATGCTCCATCATGCCATGTATCTTAGACCCCCCTCCCCGTAGTGTGAGTAACTTTGGATTAAAGCATGAACAAACAGTTCGTCGCGCTTCTCCCCCCCAACGCATGCCGTCTACGGGCGTCTCGCCGATATTTTTATTGTGGGCCAGCAGGATTATTATTGAGCCCTAGACTGGGCAGGGAGGTGGATACGTGGGTAGCTCTGTTGTACGGACGTCTCTCTTTCCTGTGGACCAGTTTATTACAGGCAAACACTCGTTTTCATTGTCTCACTAATGAACTCTTCCGATGGAGTGCGAGCGTGGTCTAGTTTCCATGACGACACGCATACGTTAACGACCGGCGTGGGTGAGCGGGTGAACTCGCCCGGGAATCGCGGGCAG
>NC_079428.1:9562619-9609706 GCF_026213295.1 Gadus chalcogrammus | reverse complement strand
AACACACACACTCCCACACACACACACACACACACACCGCTGCCTTTTCATCTGTGCTGTCTTCTTTGTTGTTCTGTGAACAACCTTTGTCTTTCGTTTTAAAGAGTGACAATGAGTCACCCTTTCAGTTGTTTAACATGGCCGACGACTGACTACAGCGGTCCCATTCAAACACTTTGGCACACAATTACCCAGACACAAGCACCGCCACACACACACACACACACACACACACACACACACACACACACACACACACACACACACACACACACACACACACACACAAAAACACACATGCACACACACACACACACACACAAACACAAAAACATGAACGCACAAAAATATGCTTACCACGCACAAACACACACACAGACACAAATATGCGAGCCACCATCAACATAGTTAATACTGCAGCCCTGGAAAGCTGGGGGTGTCAGTGATCATACTGCGCTAACAAAGTAATGAGGGCGAGCAGGAAACCAAATCATTTAATTTTTCAGCGCCCCGGAGGCCCTCGTCAGCTTTGATCACAGTCGAATAATAATAATAATAATACAAATTATAATAATAAGTTTGATGTTACTGTGTGTGGGAGTTTGTGTTTGTGTGTGTGTGTGTCTGTGTTTGCCAGAATATGTGTCCTTTTTTCTATTATTTCCAATTGCACCTGTTTTTCGGAGATTGAATTTCGTTCAAATGATATGCTTGTGATGGCAATAACGTAGAATGCTTAAAAGTCGTGCAGGACTCGGTGAATTTGCTTCATTAGGATTCTCATCGAATATTAACCAAATGTGCAAATGTGCGGAACAAACTAAAGCCAGAACAAAATGGCACAACTACAGGGGGTCAAAATCCATCAGAAAATATTAACTAAAGTTAACTTAATTAGAGGCGGGAATTCAGGCAAAAGCCCATCTTATTTAAAAGACACCATATATACTATTACATTTTAATACTTCTTATCACCACTACTTTCACATTAACTCTAGAAGTACACTTATTAAAATGGCAGAACGCTTTACAAGTCTGCTATAAAATGAGGGTTGGGAAATTAAATGAGACTTTTTTCTTTATTTTTATAGTCATATCATTCACCTATTCACCAAAGTATGTTGTTAGTAGTTATTTTACAGCCGGCAGAAGCTCAACCCAAAGAAAATGATGTTGGTATAGAAACACAGCTGTAATTGTTTTCATAACTCATTTTATTACAAAAACCAAAATGTCAAGTCTGATTATTGGCTCTGCTTTTCTCATTTAAATCATATGCCTGATTTAATCTACTGTTTACAACTTTTCACTTCGGATGATTTTCTCCGATTTTAAAACAACAACACATAAATACATTCACCGACAACATCTTAATTGGATTCAAATGTTCCCGTTCATGTGTCGCACGCTTCGACATTAATCGACATGCATGCTCGCGACATTCTGAGCTAATTTAAGGGACCTTTGTGAGAGGGCTAACCGTAGCACTCTTCGTTCGAGAGCGCATGTGTACGGGTACACCTAATAGGCCATTTTAGCTGTAGTTAGGTGAAGCCAGATGTCTGACTGTGTGCGGCGAATAGAAATGCGCTTTAAGTGCATGTGTGAAGGCGAAGGCGTTGCCACGGAAACGCCAGCACGGTAGACGGGCAGGCCAGGTGGGACGAACGCACACATGCACAAACACACGCAATGTCTGTGTCACACACACACACACACACACACACACACACACACACACACACACACACACACACACATTTCAATGTCTTTATTTGTGTCCGCATTTATAAAATACATTGCAGGGGCACAAATATTTTCAGTTGCTTTTGATGCCCTACATCCTCAAAACAACATGTTGCAGTACTTGAGTCAAACATGCACAGAATAGACAATACGTACACATGAGCTTATACACACACACACACACGCACGCACGCACGCACGCACGCACGCACGCACGCACGCACGCACGCACGCACGCACGCACGCACGCACGCACGCACACACACACACACACACACACACACACACACACACACACACACACACACACACACACACACACACACACACACACACACACACACACACACACAGTCTGGTCCTGAACACACACACACACACACACACACACACACACACTCTCAGACCTGAAAACACACACACGCATAAAAGACTCACACATACACATGCACAAACCCCTCACACACGCAGAGAGCACACAAAAACGTTGATACCTTCACCGATCGGATACACAAACTCAGTCGAACACAGCCGTGCACAGAGGCATGGTAAAAACACACATCCGTGCTTGCAAACTTCCCGAGTCAAAACAATACCACTTTCATAAGCAGAGTCGCACACCATCAGAGTCAAACACACGCACGCACCGCCGCCACACAGCGTCTCCCGCTAATAAACAGGCCCAGAGGCAGAGCAGTGAATTAATAGCAGACAGACAGAGGGCGCTCAGGGCCTTGCGGTGGGGCTGACAAATTGCCCCTCAAATCAATTACGGCACGGGCAATAAAAGCCCAGACGGTGTGCTGAAGTCTCGGGCGAGACGCGGGGATCTGGGGTCCGTGGAGGGGGGGGAGGCGCGGTGGTCTGCGGGGGGGGGGGGGGGGGGGGGGGCAGTGCTGGTGGTCACGGCAACCGCATGGGATAAGGAGATAGGGAGGTTTTCGACGATGAGCCCGACGAGAAAGTACTCGACGAAGACACCCCAGTGTCCGGGTTTCTGATGGTCGGAAATCTGAAATGCGCTGGGTTTAAATCTCGAGGGGTCAGGGTACTGAGACAGTGCTACCCCTTGAGCCATCCCCTACTCCAAAGCCACCCACCATCTCCCCTAATTACTGATAATATTAGCGGTTCCCCACCCATTGTCTGGCTCTTGACCGCCAATTTTAAGAGCTGAAATTTTGTTGACCCAAGCCATATGGCTTTCAAAATGTTACAAATGTCCGGTAAAAACATCTATAGCTTATAAGTCAGAAATCTCCTGGGACCCCATTTGAGGTTAAAGGGACCCGACCCACATGTTGGGGAACGCTGAATTATCGCATGGACACTCAAAATACTCTGTCGGGGACCCTTGTTTGACCTTCTCTCTCTCTCTCTCTCTCTCTCCCTCTCTCTCTCTCTCTCTCTCTCTCTCTCTCTCTCTGTCTACCGCTATGTCTCTCGCCCTCAGAACACAGATGACCTACTGGTTGCGTCGGCCGAGTGTCCCAGCGACGATGAGGACCTAGAGGAGTGTGAACCCGGAAACGGTGAGTGCTGATTGGTTGACGGTTTCTCGCTTTTAACTTCGATGGTATTGGTTGACCTGGAAAGTGTAGGGAAATGTATTTAAAGGTACTGTGTCCACACGTTCTACTAGAAAGCCTGTGTGGAAACAGTTACAGCGTGCTTCCATCCTCAGACCGGACCTTTATACAAAACTCCACCCCCATGCTCTCCTCTGATTGGCCAGATCTGTGTCCGTTGCAGCGTTGTTATTGGCTATGTAATAGAACTCTTGGTACCTCTGATCCAGGAATGGCCCAGCTCTGAATGAATACTCAGCCTCTGGATCAAAGACATTCGTGCATTGGGTACATTTGTAGGATTTGGCTTCTTTGGAATTGGTTTTGGCTTTGACTGTGACATTTAAAACAAAGGATCTACTGGCTGATGGTAAGGTGGATTGCAGTTTAGTCTCCTGGTCAGAAATGTCGGTTTTTGCCAAGGAACAGAGTATCGCTGAGTAGCTCAGGTAGAGCGGCAGATGCAAAGACACTCGTTTCCGATAGTTTAACTTCACTGCAGCAAACTGTTCATAATCCGCTGGGATAATAAAATAAAGTTTACTTTTATTGGGGGGAACATCTTGGTGATGTCCACTCTCTCCTGCCACAATCCCCCCTTTATCCCGACGCAGCTGTTCTTATTTAGGTTTTACTAGCCCCTCCCCCCCTTTTTCCTCGCCGTTCCTCCGATTCCTCCCTCACCCTTCGCCGAAATGTATTAGAAACGCGGCTTAGAGCGTCTTGCACCGGGAGCCGAGCGGTGGCGTCGGGAGATTAAGGAAGGGAAAAAAGTGCCCTGTTTGTGCTGGGCTGAGTGGCGTTGACACTCCCTCCCTCTCCCCGTCTCCCCCCTTCTCCCTGGGTGAGGTCTTCTCCCCAGGGGGGCGAGTGGTGGGAGAGGATGCCTGATTCCCTTCTGTTCTAAAAAATAACGGATGGAGAGTTTTGGGTTTTCTTTATGTTCCGTTGTTTGGTGGATGTTTTGCCTTGGCCCTAATCTCCCCTAGCAGAGCACTTTTCCCTCTAGCCTTTGCTCTCTCTCTCTCTCTCTCCCCCTCTCTCCCCCTCTTTCTCTCTCTCTCTCTCTCTCTCTCTCTCTCTCTCTCTCTCGCTCCCTCTCTCTCTCTTGCTCGCTCTCTCTCTCTCTCTCTCTCTCTCTCTCTCTCTCTCTCTCTCTCTCTCTCTCTCTCTCTCTCTCTCTATCCAAGGCTTCCTCTTTTTCCTTCGCTCTTTCTCCAGTGTACTCACTGACACCCACTCCATTACAAAGATAGAGAGCTGGACATGCTCACCTTCACACTCACACACACACACACACACACCCCTGGGCTCTATCTCTGTCTGTATGTCTGTTTCTTTGGCTGTCTGTATGTGTGGGAGTGAGGTCTTTCATTCGTCCTCTCTCCCCCGAATCCACCCGACGAATACCTGTAGAAACACACAAACACACACACACACACACACACACACACACACAAACACACAGGCAAACATACAAGTGAACATAAACACAAACCCGAAAGACATATGGACACACACACACAAACAACTCACACACCACACAAACTACACATGACTACACGCACACACACACACACACACACAAACACCAACACAGACACACATAAAGAAACACTCACATACAGACACTCGGGTATATCCACACACAGAGGCACACAAGCACACACATTTTAACAGGCAGATACCCACACACACAAACACTAACTCTCAGGCCAGATGGACAAGCATTTCATATCGCAGCCACCAGATGCCAAATACGGTTGTTCTGTAGTTTGTCAACCCAGTGAGATAGGAGTGTTTTCAATCCCACTTTAAGCATCAAGCAAGACACTGCCTGGCACCACTTTAGGGGAGTAAGACAGCCTTTAAGATTCTTACAGATTTCTTTCTATACTTATATAATATACTTACACAATGTAAGTGATGATATATATAATCAGTTATATAGCAATGCATTTATTATCCTTTGTATTATGAGTAGTAGTAGTACAATTTAGTCATGAAGCAGGCACTTATACGTATATCCAAAGTGACATACAGTGAATACAGAAACAGGTCATTAAAATCGTATTGGCCTTTAGCCGTGAAGCTATATTCTAACTTAATGCTAGCTTTACAGCTGAATGTAGTCGTCACAATTTACAGACAGCGGCTTGAGGTGGGACTTCAACCCTCGTACATATTGCAATCCACTTCGTTGTTCCCCTGGTTTCTGCGTTTGCCATCGTCGACAGAGGAAACTAAATCTCCTGACTTTTCATTCAAAATAAATTTCAAAATGATATTATTGAGAAAGACCTAATCTAGGAATAAGGTGGCATAACAGTTGTTGACACACCCAAATTGGATTTATGAGGAGAAAGCGGTTTGGAGTGGAAAATGAGACCACAAAATTGCGCCCTTAGGAGCATTGTATATGAGAGAGAGGGGAAAAGTGAGGGAGAGAGCGAGAGAGAGCGAGAGAGTCTAAATTAGATATAGAGAGATATAAAGACTGCATGAGAGAGAGAGATAGTGCGGGAGAGATATTAAGACTTTATAAGAGGAACAGATAGTGAGAAATGGATATGTAGACTCTATGAGAGGGAGAGATAGTGAGAGAGATATCGCGACTGCATGAGGGAGAGATAGTGCGAGAGAGATATAGAGACTGCATGAGAGGTAGCGATAGTGAGAGATGTAGACTGCAACGATGGGAGAGATAATGAGAGAGAGATAATGGAGACTGCATGGGAGGGAGAGATAATGAGAGAGAGATGTAGAGACTGCATGGGAGGGAGAGCTGGGCTGAGAGAGAGATAAAGACTGTATGAGAGGGAGAGAGAGATGGAGACTGTGTGAGATGGAGAGATAGTGAGAGAGAGTGCAGGAGGCTGCATTGAAGGAAAACACCGACAGCGATATTAAGAGGTGCGTCACGTAGCCCTGAGCTCAAACTGGAGAGAGAGAGTGAGAGGGAAGAAGAGAGGAGGAGAGAGAGGGAGCTAGATAAAGAGAGGGAGCTAGAGAGGGAGAGAGAGAGGAAGTTGAGTAAGGGCCGACTTTTAGGCTATGGAAAAAAAGGCAATGTACCGGAAAAAAAAAGAGAGGTTAGAGTCAAAGGCAAAGAGATTGTGTGCGTCAGAGAGAGAGAGAGAGAAAGGGGGAGGACGGACGAGAGAGGGCGGGCAGGAGGGTGAGAGATGGGGAAAGAGAGATTGACAAAGGGTGCCTCAGAGAGAAAAAGAGAGAGACAGACAGAGGGAGGGCGGTGGGGAGGATGAGAGAGAGAGGGAGGGTGGGAAAGAGAGAGAGAGAGAGAGAGAGAGAGAGAGAGAGAGAGAGAGAGAGAGAGCGAGCAGCGGTGTTACTAGGTAGAGAGAGAGTGCTGTCCGTCTCCCATGGGCCCAATCAGTCCTTTGAGTTTGTCAGGGTGCTTTAATTACCCCCACCCACCACACTCTGGGTGGAATCTGCCGGCACTTCTAATGAGCGGGCTGACAACCAGCGCCCACCACCGCCAGCCCCCCCCCCCACACACCCCCGCCCCACCGGTTCGCCCTGGTTCACCAAGATAGTCGATGCGACGGGTGGATCTGCTGAATGACTTGAGGACACAAGTATACAAACAGCCCTCATTCACAAAGCCATCACCACACGTGATGGACCATCCTCCCTTACTTTAGTCGATTTCTTAATTTCCGCAGACGAAAATGACGATGTTTCTGACTACGAGTGGCAGAAATCTTAATCGTCCCTCATTTACGCCCCTCTACCGCGATGTGTTTTGCGCTTTATTTGTGTGCGAGAACAATTTATTTAGTTTACACACACGCGTGAATCCTGCAGAGCATTTACATGATACATACGCTTCTGCCACCGACGGCGAATGCACAGTAGTCATTCATTCTAAACCCTCCCATCAAGTGTTTTTCTTTTCCCTAACACCCATATACAAAACCTATAGTGCATTTCAGTAACAAATACCCATTTTTTCCGACGGCGAAAAGTCGCACTCGTCATTAATTCTAAACCCCCTCCAGAGTCTAATTCCATTCGCGTTCGTCCTCACATTCCCTTCATCTTCTCCCACACCCACTCTCACTCGCTCTCTCTCGCTCTCTCCATCTCACCACCCCCTCTTTGATGCCCCCCTCTCCCTCCTCCTCTACCTTGTGCTACTTATCAGTCGCGGGATGTAGCAGGTGCTATATCAAGTTCATACCCTTCGTCCCGGACCGCCACACCCACCATTCATTACCGCCCGGCGCCCCGTCCCGCCACGGCTCTGGAGCCACTGAATACGTTTTTATTTTTTACATCTGTCGAGAACGCCATCCATTATAGTTGATGTTGCTTCTAATTCCAAAGCCACCTTAACCCTCCCAACCTGTTGTCGATGCCAGTGTTGCTGTTGTACTTGTCATGGTTGAGTTCCATCGCTTTACCCCGGTGGTCCGATCATGTGTAATTGAACTTTCACTTTCGCTTTCACTTTATGTTGTAATGTTAGCGAAAATGCCTCGGGGTTAAGGGTGCTCACTGCCCCACTCACTTGATCTAAATACTAACCTCCGGGAGCACTGAGGTGAGTCAGTATGCAGTTTAGTGATTTATCTCACGTGAAATCAGTGTTATGTAGAATTGACTGATTACTGTTGTCTATTGAATTTAAATATTTATGAACCTGGCGCTTTCTCAGTCCCAGGGCTAAGATTGCAGTTTATCATTGAAGAAACACCAGGGTGTGAGCAGAGATAATAGGAAGGGAATGAAAGAAAGCAAGGAGGGAGGGAGTGAAGGAAGAATCCACCTTTTATCCTCCTTTGCCATAGAGTTTAGTCACTGCACACCTTAATTCCTGTGAAGCTCCACACACATTGTTTTCTAGCTTGCTTAATAAGAACATTTCCTTTGTTTTGGTGTCAGCGACTCACCAGCTGTCGGGAACGCTGAAGAGATTCTCCTGGGAGGCAATTTATCTTACAGGGTGTGTATTTGTTTGTGTGTGTGTGTGTTTGTGTGTATTTATATCTGTGTGTGTGTGTTTGTGTGTGTGTGTGTGTGTGTGTGTGTGTGTGTGTGTGTGTGTGTGTGTGCCACGTACAAATAGGACTATAAGTCCTTTTTAACTTGGATTAATAGGGATATAGGAGGGGAAGAGTGGAACGAAGTATGAAGAATAAGTAAGGAGGAGAGAGGGAAGAACGAAACGGGGGAAAAATGGAATAGAAATCATACAAATACACAGCATGCAAGCACAAGAACGACAGTTAATGTAGGTTCACATAGCTCCCCTCCCTCATTGTTAAATTTCCATCTATCTGTTTTGGGTCAGAAAGTGCTCCCTTCCCCACCGACGCGATCAGGTCGACCGCTCGATCCATGTGTCCCCGGGGGGGCGGAGTCAAGAGGGAGGCGGAGCCACACCCACATAGAAACGCAAACCAATTCTAGCAAGCACCACACCCTAACTGAGAACCCAAAAGAAACCCTGACGACACCAGAGATACCAGAGCCTTATTGACTATCAGAGAGAGAGAGAGAGAGAGAGAGAGAGACAAGAGTGAGGGGCAGGAACAAAGGAACCCCACCCTTGTCCCCTTAACACTCAAACACACACACACACACACACACACACACACACACACACACAGTGTAAACCGCCTGTCCCCACCAACACCCGCCGCTACGTGGCTCTCGGTGGAACGTGTTATGAGCCTCGGCTTCATCCATCAGCGTCAGAAATAAATGACTTTGCTTTGGGCGAACACGTGGCGGCGGCGGCAGCGGCCGGTGACTGCACCGACCCGCCTCGCTCGTAAACAGCTTATTAAGTTGTGCGGGAACGGCGAGAGCGCGCTGCCACGCTGTCACGGGTTGCGCCTTGTTTTGGGTTTGTTTCTAGAAGGCGACAGGGACGTAATTGCAGCTATAGCAGGGGCTGATTTCAGAATAAAAGTGACCAATTATAGGGCCGATGGGTGGGGGGGGGAGATGCATGAGGAGGGGCGAGATGGCAGTCAGGGGTGAGGGGATCTGCTGTCATTGTTGTCAATTCAACACGGTAATCGAAGTTGAATCGCAAAGCGCTCCATGTTCCAAACCACTGTATCTTTACGAATTTGTGCGTGCGTGTGTGTGTGCGCGTGCGCGCGTGCGTGTGTGTGTGCGTGTGCGTGTGCGTGTGTGTGTGTGTGTGTGTGTATGTGGTTGTGTGTGTGTGCGCCAGAGGGGGGAACCCAGTGTGCACGGCAGTCTGTGATTATTTGAAAGGTGAGGAGAGGGAGAGGTGTTGGAGATCGGCAAACTTCCACGTCTCAGGATTTTATTTCTCTCCCCTGAGGTCGACACATAGACAAACAACGACTTTATTCAAACCGACGTCTGTCAAAAGGATTCCTATCAAATATCTCCCCTACTGCGTTGTAGATCTTGTCATCAAAGCAGAACCGATGTCAGTAATCTACGATAGCTTTGTGGCTTTTGATTGCCATCAAATACAATTCTGCCCTGATCTTAGCCAACGCTGTAACCACCAGTATTTGGAACAGCCCTGTGAACTAAATAAAACGACAGAAAAAGTTATACATCAAAATAATCGTCGCAAAAGTATTTCCAGTCTTTGCTGCTATTTATTCAGCGTTGTGTTCTCGCGTTCTGCCTATGTATGGTTGCTGTGGACAATGTGGGTATCGAACCTTGGACCATTTGGCCAACCGCATCCGGCATGCCTCGGACAGGGGGGCTCCGACTGAGGGATCGAGACGAGAGAGAGAGAGAAAGAAAGAGAGGGAGAGGGGAGAGCCAGCTATGAGTTTACCGTGGTCCGGACCTCGGTAATGTTTTCAGAGATTAAAAAAAGAATAAGAACCTTAATACAACTGTAGACAAGATCAGCTGTTGAGAACTTCTCTGAGATGAGTAAAGGCTTACTTCAGTTGAGACTTGTAACTTTGTGTCCGCCATGTGTGACATTTGTTGGTGCATGCGCGAACCAAGCACAACCCCCTCCCAACAAAACTGAACCCCTGCAACTGAAGCCGTACCCCCCGCCCCCCCCTTATCAAAGCTGAACCCCCGCATCTGAAGCCGCTATTGAACCTCACTATTTCTCAAACCCGAGCTGTGGCCCTGGATCTATGGCGCCGGTTCACCGTTGCGATATTTGACTCTCTCCGTCTACAAAAAGTCTGTATTTCTTATCCTTGGATGTCGATGTTGTTGGTCTCCCCTTCCTAATCTCCTTCTCCGGGGACTATTAACTAACGGAGGCAGAAGGGGACCAGAGCTGACCAAAGCCACCTTAACCACTAGACGATATCTGGCCCAATATGCTGTCGGGGCAGTCCAGCTGAACCAATCTGCTACTGCATGAGGAGGAGGAGGAGGAGGAGGAGGAGGAGGAGGAGGGTGTAATGGGGATGAGTTGGGGGGTCCGGTCGGAGATGGAAGCACGCTGTAACTTTAAACAAACTGGGTTTTGCCTGGCAGGCAGGAGAGAAACACAAGGAAATGAAAAGATGGTGTGGTTTGATAGAGGCTGTCGAATATAAGTAGGGTGTGTGTGTGTGTGTAGGGGGGGGGGGAGGGTGTATTAGGGGAAGAGGGTGTTGAGGGTTATCCTGGATTGGACTTGAAGACTGTGGCGATGGATTTGAGTTTAATACTCTGCTTTTCCATCTTCTTTACTCTATTCCCCCCCCCCCCCCCCCCCCCCCCCAATCCAAAAACATCCAAACGGAGACAGAATAGAGAGAGATAGCTTCTGGAGGATTATCTTTCCAGTGCACTTTTATGTTATTAGGAAAATGTATTTGTTTTCCTTTATTTTTTCACCTATCCTTATCTGATTCATGACTCCTAACCTCCAAGCCTGACAGAAAGTGGAAGTAGTAAAACTGTGTGAATGCACACTTCAACGTTAAGTAATAAAAAACCAAAGAGCTAGAAAATAAAACACATTGCATCCCTTTTCTACTACCATCTATCCAGTGGGACGACATCAAGTCCTAAAGTTTTCACTGGAGCAGCGTCTGGTACTACATTATATACTGTACTGACTTTATTGTAGTGTTCATGCAGTTCTAAAGAACTGACTTTAACTGCGTCCAGTACTACAGTATTAACTGTACTGGCTGCTGTACTATAGTGTTCATGCAGTACTAAAGTACTCACTGTAACTGTGTCCAGTACTAGATTAACTGTACTGGCGAGCTGTACTGTCGTGTCTATGCAGTGCTAAAGTACTCACTGTCACAGCGTCCGCTACTACATTATTAACTGTACTGTAGTGTTCATGCAGTACTAATGTACTCACTGTAATAGCATCTGGTACTACAGTATAATCTGTACTGGCTGCTGTACTGTAGTTTTCATGCAGTACTAAAGTACTCACTGTTATAGCATCCGGTACTACAGTATAATCTGTACTGGCTGCTGTACTGTAGTGTTCATGCAGTACTATAGTACTCAATGTAATAGCGTCCGGTACAACTGTATTAACAGTACTGGCTTACTGTAGTGTTCATGCAGTACTATAGTACTCACTACACTGGCTGCAGCACTAGTGGGAGTGACTGGGAGCGGTGGGGATGGCTTGGGTGTGTCACTAGCTTATTTTCCCCTGGTCGGTAAACACATAAGTAGGGCAGACAGCGGGCAGAGTAAGCCCTGTGTTTCCCGGGCGTACCCGGGCGGCGTGCACTAGGTATACAGCTTGAAATTGCATTGGCAGCATCTCTGTCAAAGGCACAGATGGTGCGGTAAAGATAGCGTCGCTCGCGCGTTCTCCAACAACACCCCGCCCCTACCCAGCCCTACCACCTTCACCCCACCCACCCCCCTCCCCCTCTTCATCACCACCCCAATCCAAGATCCAGTGAAACGAGTAGCTCCCTCGGAAGTCCAGGGAACTCAGTTTTTGTAGTTTTTCTTTTTTTTTTGCCATTGCATTTATTCCTACGAGTTTGCCATTTTTCCGATTGGGAAGTTTCACGAAATTTCACTTTTCTTTTTTGGAGATTGCTGATCCTTAAAAGGTGCCATCACTCTCTCTTCTTCTCTCCTCCCAGTCTTCAAGGCGAAACAGTCCTCTTACACACACACACAAAAAAAATAAACAGAAAGAAAGAACTTCAGCATTGCCATGGAAACTAGACCACAGTGATTTTGAACTTAAAATAAGGGAGTTCTAAACTGAACAGTGACTAACTATTCCTTCTCGTGTGTGTGACACATTTTTATTGCGTTCCCTGTTTCTGTTATGTATGTTGTATACACAGATGTATTTACAGGTTGTGTTAACTGAATGTTGTTTGCTATCAAACCACCTTTGCCCTTTCACAAATCATGGTGTTGATCCTTGCTAAGCTACCTAGTATCAGGAGAAACCCTAACCCCTGTCCTTCCCCCCCAACAAAACCTATTTATACCCGTTCTTTCGTCCCCAAAATCCTTTATACCGTATCTCCTTTCGACAAGTCACTCTAATTCACCTCATTAAATGAACCAAGGGCCAGAATTGTCATTTTATGCTGATGATGTTAGCAATTTCTTGCTAACATTTTGCTTTAACATTTTCGCCTATGATGTGCCTTTATCATGCTAACCTTCCCTCTTCCCTTTAACGTTTTCAAATTGTTTCCTATCCTATTCTGACTCGAAATACCGTTAATGCCAGCAAGAGAACATGTTGAAAATAACCACAAATTGTCTGTTTAATGTGTGCTGTGTAATAATGTTCCCTGTTAACTAATCTCCTTTTGGGATTTCTAATTGCTAATAGAATTACTTGGAATGACGAATTATTCACGTATAACTTAGTGATTCATCATTCTCGGCCACCTTATCCAAATATAACAATATTTGCCCTGTTTAATTAAACCTCCTGAGGATTTGAACAGCAAGGTGATTGTTATTCTGTAGTGATATTTCATGATGATGTTCACGTCCGTTTGGGCCACTTTAATCATGAAAACACAAATCCGACAATTAAGGCTAGCTAACAGGGGTTGGCCAATATGACAATCCCATATAGCCACCGCAAGCTAATTAGAAAAAACTAACCCTAAGAAAAATTGCCAAAGAGATGGGTACAGTAAAGTGGGAAGCCTTTTCTTATGGGAATATACTATTTATTCCAATCGCCCCCCAAAAAATGAAATGGCAGAAAGGGAATGGGTGGTGGTTGTTAACATTACTATCTAAAAACAATCTTACGCAGCTTTCTTTTTGTAATTTTTTTTTTCATGCAAAAATCATGCGGCCAATTTGTTAATGTAAGTGACCTGAACCTCGTGGTTTGCTATCTTATCTCAACCAATCAGAAGTGACATCTGAATGCTAGCGTAGTTAGAACAGACGTTGTTAAGCTGAGCATAGGCTGTATAGTACCATAGGTTGTTTAGTGTTATATTTTAGATTTACTTTTACCATGTACCGTTAAACAAGCAAACACCAGATTTACATACATCAGATACGACAGTTTAGTAAGAGTTTATTCAGGGATTCTAGGAGTAGGATAGTATATTTGCTTGTATTTTACCTCAGTTTTAGGTAAATTAGTCAGAATACTATGTTTAAATAGACAAGGTTAACTAAACGTTTAGCACTGACTTCATGTTAGTCTTTAGTGCTGTTCTAATCATGGTGTTAATGTATACTGTATTTCAACTGTCGTTGCTTTCCTGGTGTTAGTTTGGAGGGACGACTCTTCCTTAAGGGGGTATCTAACGCTTGTCTTTCCCCCCCCTCCGTTGTCTCTTTCTTGTCCCAGGAGGTGAATTAGTGTTGCCCATAATTACCGTGGACTCCCTAGACCCCCCGTCCATCGCGACGCACTACCCGGTAGTCCCCCCGCCCCCGACCACGTATCGCCCCTTCCTCACCCTGCTCGAGACCACCAAAGAGACCCTGTCCCTGCCCAACCACGTCCCCGCGCGGGCCCCCTGCCCCCTGGACCACGAGGACTGCGAGGAGCCCATCGAGGTGTCGGCGTACGGCTCGGGCGAGATGACCGAGTCGGACGACGAGGACTATTTCAAAAACTCGCCGCTCGTCACCGACCGGACGGTCCTCCCCCCGCCGCCCGCCGCCCAGAACCCCCGCGACCGCCACTCCTCCCGCGTCCCCGACCCCCACCGCCCGCCCCTCCCCTCCACCCCCACCGCTGACCCCGACCACCTCGGCCCGCGGCCCAAGCCCCCCAACGCCAACCCCGGCGGCAACGCCAACATCCCCGCCGGGAAGATGAACACCCGGGACCAGGTGCTGCTGCCCCCGCCGCCGCCGGCCCACCCGTCCTCCTCCGACCCGGGTCAGCGGCGCCACCCCGCCGGAGGGGTGACCCACCCGCCTAACTTCCCCCATGTGCCCACCGCAGATCCCACGTCCCCCGAGCGGGGCCTGCCCGGGGCCGTGGAGGTGCAGCAGTCCAGCAGCACCACCGGCATGGTGGTGGGCATCGTGGCGGCCGCCGCCCTCTGCATCCTCATCCTGCTCTACGCCATGTACAAGTACCGCAACCGCGACGAGGGCTCCTACCAGGTGGACCAGAGCCGCAACTACATCAGCAACTCGGCCGCCACGCAGAGCAGCAACGGCACGCTGGTGAAGGAGAAGCAGGCGGGCACCGCCAAGACGGTCACCAAGAACAAGAAGAACAAGGACAAGGAGTACTACGTCTGAGGGAGCCAGGAGCCAGAGGGGGAGCGCCTTGACAGCGAAGCCTGAACCGCGGGGGCCGGGGCACTTCTTCTAAAGAGGAGCGAGAGAGAGAGAGAGAGAGAGAGAGCGAGAGAGAGAGAGAGAGAGAGAGAGAGAGAGAGAGAGACGGAGGCAGAGAGGATGAGACATGGTGTCTTTTCTTTTGACACGTTAAAAGTGTCGATTGCCATTGTAGAAATTGAGGTTCTAGGAATACTTTACTTATTTGTTGCACTCATTAGCTCCCAAATTGGTATATACAGTACACTGTGTATCGGTGGCTTGGACTGATTTTAGTGTTTATGGCTTGTCCAGTGTGTTTATGTGGTGTGTGTTTGTAAGAGAGAGGCTGCCACCTCTAGCACCACACAAAACCACCAACACAAACACCAACACACACACCAACACACACAAACACCAACAAACACACACAAACACACACCAACACAAGCACACACCCACACAAACACATACACATACACACACCAACACACACACACACACACACACACAGTGCCAAGAAGGACACAACTAAAATGTCTTGTTTATCTCACGCCAGGTGAGTCTTTTGTAAATTGCCATGGGAAGAAAGACTGCCAGTATTTGAGTGAAGGTCCATACATCCTCAAGGCCATTGTAAAAAACAACACAACCTCAATCAGTATGAGAATAGATGAGGTTCAAGTAAAGACATTTCAGTTCAAGTGAAGAATAGCAGTGACACACGCCTGTGAAATTTGAATTCTGACAAAGAAAAAAAAACAGTGTCAAAGCCACTGGCCTTCTCCCTCTGTAAGTATTAAGAAGTCTCCTAGTGTCCTCTCTTGATCTCTCGCTGTCCCTCACGTCTCCTTCTCCTTCTCTCTCTCTCTCTCTCTCTCTCTCTCTCTCTCTCTCTCTCTCTCTCTCTCTCTCTCTCTCTCACCCTCACCCCCTCACTCCCCCCCCCCTCTCTCTCTCTCTCTCTCTCTGATTCCTCTGCTTTATCCGGTGCGCTCTCTCCCTCTTCTCCTCGCGCGGTGCGCACAGCAGTCCCGCCCGAACAGTAACCTCCGCTGCTGTGTTTCGAGCATGTAGTATTCATTTTACGAAAAACGAGATTTAAAAAGAAAACTATTTCTTCTTTTTTTCTTTCGTTCTGTGGAGTTTAAATTGATGAAAAAAAAGTACACATACATATATATAAATAAATATATATTATGACAACGACGATGATGATCAACAACAACGATGTTAAACGTAGCAAGAACGAGATGACGCCGTTTGCGACGTGCCTCGGACACTGACTTTGTACGTTTTAGCCACAGAGACGTCTTTGACGATGACTCCCCCCCCCCCACCCCCACCACCACGACCACCTTCACCCCACAGTTAGCCTTCTTTAGAGCATACCTCTGTCCTTTCTCTTCCCCCTGGCTGGTGCATCCCGAAAGAGCAGTTCTCTGGTTCTTCACAGTTACGAATAAATGGAAAAAATACCCGAAATTAAAGAGAGGGGAAAAAAAAAACGATCAAACGGACAACATGAATATAAGTCGTGTGGATCATTCAACCGCGCCCCGTGGAAAAGGTCAAGGTAGGTGACTGTGACAACCTCCTCGCAGATGGACAAGATGGAGGAGATGGAGATGGAGGACAGATGGAGGACGGACATCTTAGATTTTCTTTGTGACATTAGAGCCACTACCATCCCCATCCTAGCCACCATCAACACCCTCTCTGCTGCCCACCCCTTCCCCCCCGGAAACCATGAGCCTTTCCCTTGGTTACACTCTTTTGGAAGACTCCCTGGTTGTAAACAGCACCGCTGATACGAGACTCCACTGAAGAATCGTTGCGAGACGGGAACGGGGTGGGGGAAAATCTCAGTTATTTTCTGGTTTAATTTTTTAACTTTGGGGCGGGGGGATGGGGGAGGAAAGAAGCGTTCTTATGTTGAGGTCCACTGTGGACCGAGGTACTATGGAGTGAGGGACTGGTGGCTTGCGCCCTGTTTATGCCCTGAGTGGACAGCCATAACGGGCAGGGATAACTTTATGGAGCGAACACGCACATACACAGGAGTGTGTGTGTCTGATGCCAGTTCCCTTGGAGATATACAACGGAACGTACTCCGAATTTTCTCAACTCTATTAAAAAAAGAAGAAAAACTGTACCATGAAAAGAAAAAGAAAATCTTGAAAAAAAAAAAAGTTTGTGAAATGTCTAAATATTTGACTATCATCCCATGACTAAGAGAAGTGTGTTTTCCCCGCTACCATTACTGTTTGAAGATTTGAAAAAAAATTAAAAACATTGACTATGGTAATTGATTCTGGGAAATTGGAATTTCTATGTTGTATTTCATTTAGTTTTGTTTTTTGTTTTTTTTGTTGAGAAAATGTGATTTGGGCTACCAACATGTAACCACGCTTTTCTCAACTCTCCTCTGAGAAATCTGATATTTACGATTCCCATCCTCAACTCTGTTTGACATTCATTATTATGTGTTTCCTTTTTTTTCTGCTTTTGGTTTATTCCTTTGACATATATTATGTCCTCAAACTGTGGAACAAGCAGCTCCTTACGTTTCTTCCTGTTTCTTTCTGTACTGCTCAGGGCGATCCGGCCACCATTTTCAGCAGTCTTTGTCTCATTGCCACTCTTTACGTTCTCTGACCCCATTCCAACCATATTCCTCCCAGTAACTTCCTGTTCTTTCTAAATGTTATCGTAAAGTGTTCCAGTGAGATGAATCTAAATATGTGTACATTAACAGAGGGGAATACACTTGGTTATATACTTCTTAATCTCCTGTGTGTCCTGTGGTCTTTTCTGCTTGCTTCCTAATGAACAGAGTATCACACAGAGACACAGCCTAAGTACTGGGTCAGTATCAGGTTCTCCTTTACCCTACTGGCCGTACGACCAACTGCAAATCTGTTTTCAGATCTGTCTCTTTAGATGAATCATCACATTTAAAATGTGGCTGTAAATTGTCATTGTTAATTCATATATGCCAACTTGTTTACTGGTATAATCACAAAATCAACCTCGTATTTTTGCAAGAGGTCCTAGTTTATAATTTCCAATTGAATTCACACAGTGATATACCATTGCAATGGACCTCAGTAGGACTTGAACCCAAAACTGTAACACAGAGGGCTCTTCACTGCACCACTGAGATTGGGACAGTCACAGGTCTGAGGTTACACGGGACTTTACAACTAATTCCAAACTTACATTGTAGCTTTGTATTAAAGTTTAATTGAGGTTATGTTCACTGACGTTTATCACGTCATGCATTTCGTTTTTAAGGAAATAGCCGCAAGTTACAGCTTAAACTTGCCAAATTACCATGAGCTGAGTGGACTACCCAAACAGCCATAGATAAGGTTATGCAGCTAATTAAATCATTAAACCACGAACATAATCGTGGGTGAAACTTTATAATGTTACCGTACACATTACAGTGTACCTGCCGAGGAGACGGTGGGCAGATGTGGGAAACACTGCATTAGCTTGGTGGCTGACACAAGCAACATATCATAGTAAGCTAAATCACAATTGATGAATCATAGCAATAAATAAGGTCTGTGCTGGATTACTGTTTGCTTGTACCCCAAAAGCTATAATGTGGTTCCCTAGGAAGTGCGCACAGTTGACACTTGACCCACAAAGAGTTGAGAGTTTGACTCAGCCAGTGTCTTAGAACTTTTATCCCTTGCTCTCCACAACTTTGCTGCTGCAAGACGAAGCAGCACTTTCTTATGAGTTTAGGACTCCACGGAGGGTTGAAAAGGAAGTGGGCGTGGAAAAGTGGGGGAGGCACATGTACTTCTAGTGCAAAAAACACTGTAGCAGGGAAGGATAATTACTTTATTGTCGCCTCAAACAAAAAACCTGCATCGGCAGAAAGACAAGTGTGTAATCGCGTTATTCGTTTATGACTACATAAACGAATAACATGATCCATTTTTGGTTTTCTTTCACTTTTTTCCTCATAAATATCCATGGCGTCAGTTAATTGACGCTCTATGGGTGTTTCACTCGGTGCCCACACAGTTTCATCATAGTGGACGCCTTGCCACCGACGGACGGCTAGAACCTCGCCATCCTCCCTCCCACCGCTTTCGGGACCAGAATGGTGAAGAGCGGTGTGTTTTTGAGTCAGTTGTGATCGCCAATGTCTTGCTTTCTTGTACTTTTGCCTCTGTAGTCTGTTTTGATGCTCGTCATTGTAGTCCTTTGCATAACCTGACCTTCTTTTTCTCATATTACTATTCAGATGTAAAGCCGTTCCGCCGAATTCAACAACCGTAGAAACAGAGGAAAGGACACAACATTATCGAGACCAATCTCATGGGCCCTGACGAACCGGTGAACGGGATAAGTCTGATGAATTTAACAACGGGTCGAACCAATGATGGAAGTCTTCAACAGCAGATGAAACAGGACATGAAACAGTACATTTGTTACGAATGAGATCAATCTTATTTTAGATTTCTGTTGCCTACTGTAAAACCGATGAGATCAGTCGGAGTCAATTGCGAATCCGATAAAGTTGGATGGAAGGAAGCCAATGAGTTGGATGACACCTAGGATAATCCCTCAAACCACAAATCTTTGAACAAGATATGCATTGAAGTAGAAACATTTATTTCCCTGTGATATCATAGATGTTTTTCCACTTTGATTTTGCTACCGTTTCTGGGAGATGTGATGTTTATAATGAAAGACCAGTTCAAATAGGATTTCTGTCATTGTTTTATATGATCTAGAATGTCTGCGGAATTTCATTCACAGCGCACTTGATGCGAAATGGCTGGAGATAAAATATAGGCCTTCCTTCAAAGGAATTTAAAGGGATACGCAGAGGTATATGAAAATTTGCCTGTTTTACCCAGATTGAGACGATTTGTTTAATCCCAAATTCATCGTTGTGCGTCAAGAGGGGGAATTCCCCGGGTTAGCATTTGCTTTCGACAGCCCCATCTAATGATTTGCAGAATTATAGTATGCTTGCTCTATCTTACTGAGTCTTGAAACAAACATCTGAACAGTGGTGCAGTGGAGAGCACTGTTGGATAGCACTCTGGAGACCAGGGTTCAATTCCTGTTCAATTCCTGTTTACTGTATGTTACTTAACTAAAGGGTAAGTCAAGTAAGTCTAATAAGTCTGTAATGATATTTCTATTGAACTGATATAGCCTTCGACCAAAATATGATCATAACCTCCATGGGGATGTGGAGAGAGCAGTTGGCAGACACTCCTGAGACCAGGGTTCAAGTCCAACTAATGCTCTCTAATGTTTTTTTCTATATCATGTGAGTTGTAAAGTCAAGTCTAACTGCCATCAACAAAATCGTCAAATCATCAAAACTCAGACGCAGGTTCGAGTCCCAGCTCACAGGGATTAAGAATTTGCTCATCCTTTCTTGCTGAGCCTAGATTCTGTTCACCGCTTAGACCCAGGGTTTGAGTCCCCTGATGGAGGAAGCACCTTAATGGATACTTCTTATTTCTAGACTGTGTGAATTGTAAAGACAAGTATAACCTCCAAAACATCCTAATCAGTGTCTTGGTGGTGTGGCGGTAAGGGCTGTGGGTTAACACTCTGCAGGTGCAGGTTCAAGTTCCCGCACGCACGGCTATTAAGATTGATGAGCTTTCAGACACTATTTTTGTTCAGGTGCCCTGCTCCGAACCAGGGTTCAAGAGGTACAGTAATGGATACATCTTATTTCTCTATCATGTGAATGGTAAAGTCAAGTATGACCTCCAAAAATGATCTGGTTAGTGTCTTGGTGGTGCAGCGGTCAGGGCTGTTGGTTAATGCTCTGTAGACTCAGGTTTGAGTCCCCGCACGCACGGCTAATAAGAATGATGAGCATTCAGTCACTATGGTTCAGGTTCCCTGCTCTGAACCGGGGTTCAGGAGGTACCTTAATGGATACCTGTTATTTCTCTATCATGTGAATGGTAAAGTCAAGTATGACCTCCAAAAATGCTCTGGTTAGTGTCTTGGTGGTGCAGCGGTCAGGGCTGTTGGTAAACGCTCTGTAGACTCAGGTCTGAGTCCCCGCACGAGCGGCTAATAAGAATGATGAGCATTCAGACACTATGGTTCAGGTTCCCTGCTCTGAACCGGGGTTCAGGAGGTACCATAATGGATACCTCTTATTTCTCTATAATGTGAATGGTAAAGTCAAGTATAACCTCCAAAAATGTTCTGGTCAGTGTCTTGGTGGTGCAGCGGTCAGGGCTGTTGGTTAATGCACTGTAGACTCATGTTCGAGTCCCCGCACGCACGGCTAATAAGAATGATGAGCTTCCAGACACTATGTAGGTTCAGGTGCCCTGCTCAGAACCAGGGTTCAAGAGGTACCGTACCAGATACATCTTATTTCTCTATCATGTGAATGGTAAAGTCAAGTATAACCTCCAAAGATGCTCAGGTAGGCGTCTAGGTGGTGCAGCGGTCAGGGCTGTTGGTTAACGCTCTGTAGACGATGGTTCGAGTCCCTGCTCACATGGCAACCAGCGGTACCTTAATGGATACGTCTTATTTCTCTATCATGTGAATGGTAAAGTCAAGTATAACCTCCAAACATGTTGTAGTTAGCGTCTTGGTGGTGAAGCGGTCAGGGTTGTTGGTTAACGTTCTGTAGACTCCGGTCCGAGTCACTGCTCACACGGCAACCAGAGGTACCTTAATGGATATGTCTTATTTCTCTATCATGCGAATGGTAAAGTCAAGTATAACCTCCAAGCATGGTCTGGATAGCGTCTTGGTGGTGAAGCGGTCAGAGGCAGTGGTTTAAAGCTCTGTAGACGAAGGTTCGAGTCCTAGCTCACACGGCCACCAGAGGTACGTAAATGGATATATCTTATTTCTCAATCATGTGAATGGCAAAGTCAAGTATAACCTCCAAACATATTCTGTAAAGAGTCTTGGTGGTAAAGCGGTCAGGGCTCTCGGGTAAAGCTCGGTAGACTCAGGTTCGAGTCCCTGCGCAAACGGCCACCGGTGGTACCATAATGGATGCATCTTATTTCTCTATCATGTGAATGGTAAAGTCAAGTATAACCTCCAAACATGATCTGGTAAGTGTCTTGGTGGTGCAGCGGTCAGGGCTGTCGGTTAAAGCTCTGTAGACTCTGGTTTGAGTCCCCGCATGCACGCACGGCTAATAAGAATGTTGAGAATTCAGTCACTATGGTTCAGGTTCCCGGATCTGAACCGAGGTACAGTAATGGATGCATCTTATTTCTCTATCATGTGAATGGTAAAGTCAAGTATATCCTCCAAACACATATTAGAGGCAGAGTCTTGGTGGTGCAGCGGTCAGGGCTGATGGTTAATGGTTAGTTAACGCCCTGTAGACTAAGGTTCGAGTCCCCGCTCACACGGCCACCGAGATGAGAATACACCAAGGTCGGCTCCTCCACGTTGGCGCGTATCCCAGAACCCCACCGCCCCTTCTCCGGGGGGGGTGGGGGGGGGGTAAGGACTAAAGGGGTCTTGCTACTTGTGTTAAGGACTAAAGGGGTCTTGCTACTTGTGTTAAGGACTAAAGGGGTCTTGCTACTTGTGGTAAGGACTAAAGGGTCTTGCTACTTGTGGTAAGGACTACTATTTTACTTTTCCCATTATAAACCCCTTTTTTCAAAAGGAAACTTTCAAAAACTTACTTTTTAAAAGTTTCCCTTTTTTGATGAAACTTTTTAAGTTATATATATATTTTTTATTTTTTTTGGTGTTTTTTCTTTAAAAAAGGTTGTTTTTTTGTGATTTTTTTAAAAAAAGGTGTTTTTAAAAGTTTCCCTTTTTTGATGAAACTTTTTAAGTTATATATATATTTTTTATTTTTTTTGGTGTTTTTTCTTTAAAAAAGGTTGTTTTTTTGTGATTTTTTTAAAAAAAGGTGTTTTTAAAAGTTTCCCTATTTTGATGAAACTTTTTAAGTTATATATATATATTTTTTTTTTTTTGGTGTTTTTTCTTTAAAAAGGTTGTTTTTTTGTGATTTTTTAAAAAAAAGGTGTTTTTAAAAGTTTCCCTTTTTTGATGAAACTTTTTAAAAGTTATACTTTTTTTTTGGTTGGTTTTTTTAAATGTTTTTTTTTTGTGTTGTTTTGTGTGTTTTTTAAACCGTTTATCTTTTATTTGTTTTTTTTTTGAAAAAAAACACAAAAATGTTCTTTTTTAAAAAAGAGTGTTTTTTTTTAAAAAGTTTTGTTTTTTGAACAAATGGTTTTTTTTGTGTGTTTCTTTTTGAAAAAATGTTGTTTTTTATAAAAAAAAGGGTGTTTTTTATTTAAAAAAAACACTTGTTTTTAAAAAAAACACTTTTTTTAATAAAAAGTGTTTTTTTTTTTTAGTGTTTTTTTAAAAAAACACTTATTTTTTTTGGAAAAATGTTTGTTTTTTTTAAATGTTTTTTGTGGTTTTTTTTTATTTTTTTTAGTGTTTTTTTTTTAAAAAAAAAAGTGTTTTTTGTGTATATTTGTTTTTTTTTAAAAACTTTTTTTCAAAAAGGTTTTTTTTTCAAAAAGGTTTTTTTTTTAAAAAAAGGTGTTTTTTTTTTAAAAAAAGGTGTTTTTTTTAAAAAAAAGGTGGTTTTTTTGTAAAATGTTGTTTTTTGAAAAAAAATGTTTTTTAAAAGTGTTTTTTTTTAAAAATTGTTTAAATTTTTTGTGTATATTTGTGTTTTTTTTAAAAAAGTGTTTTTTTTTGGAAAAATGCTTTTTCTTGTGGGTTTTTTTTGAAAGAAAGTTGTTTTTTAAAAAAGGTGTTTTTTGTGTTTTTATGTATTGTTTGTGGTTTTTTTTCAAGAACGGTGATTAGGGGGCTCTATAATGGTTGGGGCCAAGGGATGTTCAAAAAAGTAGCAAGACCCTTTTAGTCCTAACACCCCAGCCCCTCTGAAGGACCTCTGAATCACCTTAAGTCCTTACCGCGAGTAGCAAGACCCCCTCCTACCCGCAAGTAGCAAGACCCCCTGTAGTCCTTACCCGTGGCAGAACCCCACCCCCCCCAGAGGAGGGGGTGGGGTTCTGCCACGTTGGGGACCGTTTGGGGGTACTCCCTTCTTGGTGGCCGGGTGAGCGGGGACTCGAACCGGAGTCTACAGAGCGTTAACTAACCGTTAACCATCAGCCCTGACCGCTGCACCACCAAGACGCTTACCAGTACGTGTTTGGAGGTTATACTTGACTTTACCATTCACAAGATAGAGAAATAAGATGTATCCATTAACGTACCTCTGGTGGCCGTGTGTGTGTCTCATAGTGTCTGAATGCTCAACATTCTTAATAGCCATGCGTGCATGCGGGGACTCAAACCTAAGTCTACAGAGCGTTAACCGACAGCCCTGACCTCTTCACCACCGAGACGCCTTGGTGGTGGTCAAAGTTGACTTTACAGCCACTAAGGTACCTTGGTGGCTTACCTTTTCCAAAGGTCATACATGACTTTACAGCCACCAAGGTAACTCTGGTGGCTGTGTGAGCGGGGACTCGAACCTTAGTCTACAGAGCATTAACTAACCGTTAACCACCAGCCCTGACCGCTGCACCACCAAGACGCTTACCAGAACATGTTTGGAGGTTATACTTGACTTTACCATTCACATGATTGAGAAATAAGATGCATCCATTAACGTACCTCTGGTGGCCGTGTCACATAGTGTCTGAATGCTCAACATTCTTATTAGCCATGCGTGCATGCGGGGACTCAAACCAGAGTCTACAGAGCTTTAACCGACAGCCCTGACCACTGCACCACCAAGACACTTACCAGATCATGTTTGGAGGTTATACTTGACTTTACCAATCACATGATAGAGAAATAAGATGTATCCATTAACATACCTCTGGTGGCCGTGTCTCATAGTGTCTGAATGCTCAACATTCTTAATAGCCATGCGTGCATGCAGGGACTCAAACCTGAGTCTACAGAGTGTTAACCGACAGCCCTGACCGCTACACCACCCAGACACTTACCTGATCAATTTTGGAGGTTATACTTGACTTTACCATTCAAATGATAGAGAAATAAGTTGTATCCAATAACGTACCTCTGGTGGCCGTGTGAGCGAGGACTCGAACCTGAGTCTACAGAGCGTTAACCGACAGCCCTCATATACATGATAGAGAAATAATACCATTACGGTACCTCTTGAACCCCGGTTCTGTGCAGGGAACCTGAACCTACATAGTGTCTGAAGCTCATCATTCATTTTAGCCGTGCATGCGGGGACTCGAACCTGAGTCTACAGAGCGTTAACCAACAGCCCTCACCGCTGCACCACCAAGACACTTACCAGAGCATGTTTGGAGGTTATACTTATCCCTAATACACTACATTTACCCATGGATGCAGTTGTTTTGACGCATACATAACTAGAGGGTGCACTGTACTAATGCTTGCTCTGGGACACGATTCAATAGATTAACGTTCATAAACTGACTTATCTCCAGATGTTTTTGATAAACTGGAGGATGCTCCAAAAAAAGAGCCCCCCCCCCCCAGGCAATCAGGCTAAATTGGTACATTGTTAAGTGACTCGAACCCAGGACCTCAGGCTGATGACCGGGAGCTCGCCACAGCGCTGGAGATTGCCAGAAGAATATTTGACATTATATTCGACATGACTGTGGTTGAAAATCAACAGTCATAAGCAGGGACGTGCACAGGGGGGTTGCTCAGGTTGCTTGGGCAACTGCCGCCTCCCCTCTGCTGCCCTTCCCTCATTGAAATGAATGGAGGCGGCGCGTGGCGTGTGAAAGCTGCTTTACGTAGCTGCAGCGCTGCACGCGACCGGAACACCGGCACCTGTGAGACGACTGCCTTGATGTTGTCGGAAAAGGTGAATTTGAGATGTATAACAAAAAACAAGTCTGCTGATAGTTAGTTTCTAACATTTCGTTTTAACAAGAAGAATAAATGATGGAAGTAATGCATCACATGAATTCTTTCATTAAAAATGGTTCATGCCTAAATCTTATCACTATTTTGGGTATTGTTTGTTATTGTTAAGTGAAGCTGAAATGCCCAGTGAAAAGAGGAGGATTCAGGAGAGAGAGAGAGAGAGACAACTAAAGGAGGCAGCAAAGAGGAGCACATCACTACAGGGTTGGCTACGAAAAAGCCAAACAGCAGGTGGGACAGAGACTTTGCATAGTGAAAATTAGTGAAAATTATAGGCCTACTGTGTAGGCTAATTGATAAATTAATCAGACTCATATTTTAGCCTACTAATGGGAATTTTTCATGATTACATTACATTTAAGATGAGGAGCCTCCAGACACTCAGAAAATCAGGAGGAGGCACATAGGCAGGTAGGCCTAAGTGCTGATCACCATATATGAGAGGACCATGCTAGAAAGTACAGGGTTAAAGAGCTGCATGGGGGGGGGGGGGGGGGGGGTGCCCTTTTTTCAGGTCAGAGCAACTGCCCCTCAAAATTCCTGTGCACGTCCCTGGTCATAAGCAAGACTTGAAGCTGGGTCCCAAGCACTTTATTCAGCAGGTCTTCAAACTTCAAATGAAAAGGCTTTCATCAGTGGGCCATTGGCTAAATCCCCATTGTGGTATACAATAGCTCGCGTGACAATCTTCTTCAATTTAACTATATCACATTAAATCACAGATTCAGTCCTTTGTCACAAACAGGTAAAAACATAAAGCAAATTTTCGATTTAAAAAAGCAAAATAATAACTTCAGCTTCATTCAATGAGGTCTCGTTACTTTGAGTCCGCCGTGCCGCATCTACGTGCCGTGCGCAACCGAGCAGCCTCGCTGGGGTTGCGCACCTGTTGGGCTTTAATCAATCAATGCTGCCATGTAGCGTTTTCTTCAGTTGCAGTTGAAGCAGTTGAAACTCTCGTGAACACCGGCTTGTGGACTACCACTTCCACTTTGTTTCTTCCTCCGGTGAATACAATATGGGATAAATAAAAGAAAGCAATGATCATACAATCATGCAAACTCAAAATAGACCCCCCTCCTGACTCTCTATTCATACCGTTCTTCAGGGGATTGAGTCAGCACACACAAGCAGACAGGCGGTTCCGTCTGTTGTGACTGCTGGATGTGGAAGCGGAGGTTGTTGTTCACCTAGAGGGGGTGCTGGAGACCAGTGTTGCCAGATTGGGCAACACTATTTCCCCACCATTTCGTCACACAGTAGAATCTACGCCAGGCTGGTTCTCGGTGCTTCGTTCTTGGAAGATCTGCGGTTTTTTTTTACACACTCCCATGATCTCCTAGCCTGGCTCCGCCCGCCAAAGTACTTCGACTAAATCTTAATTTCCCTTCAGTAGGCTACTATGTCTGGGTCTGCGGTAGGTTAGCAGGTTTTCTCCGTCCAAATGTTGTGCGTCTAATCAGCGAGAAGAGGGAGTGGCTGAGAGCTATGACGTTAAAGTCAGCTCTCGTTAACGGACATCTTCACGCACGGTGTCTGGTTTGTTTACAGCCTGCGCGCAACGTGATTTCCGGCCAAACGTTTGCGATTGGTTATGGCAGATCAAGAGTGGCACTGGGCCGATCCAATAGTTTTAAACTGACAGACACCATTTGTAAAGTGGGAGGTCCCCGAACGTAGAGGGGTGGTGGATCTGGCGACTTAGCGTTTTATTATCCAACCGTCCTCGGGACGTTGCCTAGCGACACGCACGAACACGCCCCTTTTCCTCGGACGCGAACTCGCCTTCTCGGTTGAACATGAGTGGTGATCGAGCAAAATTCCGAGACAGAATTCAAGATGGCTGCGTCCAGTGTGACTTGAAGCATGAAGTGTTCATTGTGCTTGGACCGCTTTGGTGGTTTAAATGGCATTTCAATCACTTGAATTACTGCAATACCTTCCTGCGTCCGTATCTCTGCCTATGGCCTATAGCCTACCTATGTTGGAGCACCTGGTACTCTGCCAATGCTACGGCGACAACAGCTTTCCGGGTGGCGTCCATGTTTTCCTCCAACGACCGAGCTAAATAATAAAACGCTTAAAGTGTGGGCGTGGCGTCAGATCCGAGATCCGAGTCAGTTTGCGAGCTGCGTTTGAGTATTCTCTGCGAACCGACTCGGACGCAGTAAGGTATTGCAGTAATACGACGAGTGATTGAAATTGCCATTTAAACCACCAAAGCAGTCCAAGCACAATGAAAACAGTTCATGCTTCAAGTCACACTGGGCACAGCGATCTTGAATTCTGTCTCGGAATTTTGCACGGTCACCACTGAGTTCACCCGAGATGGCGAGTTCGCCGTCCGAGGAAAAGGGGCGTGTTCGTGCGTGTCACTAGGCAACGTCCTCGGACCTCCGACACAAATGGATAATAAAACGCAAACGCACTATTATTAGTACGGGGGTTAGAGGTAATGGTTGTTCCGATGGACAATGTCATCGTCCGTCGTGATGGCTGACTGACATCACGATGGAGGGCCACCATCGTCTTATTGACATGAGATATTGTAAACATTTACAATCCTGCTCTGGGATATTTAATTTATCATCATTTCTGTTGACTTGTGTGTGGCGCACACGCATGTGGTCATGACTGGTAACCGTTTTTGCCTCTCTGCTCGCTCCTCAGATGCGGCGAATTTCAAAAGTGTCGGGCGTGGTTTGTTGGCCTTGCTTTTCAGTGCGTCAACAGATCTCTGACTCTTTCAAATGACTTTAAATCTTAATAAACAACACGAAATTCTTGGGTTTTGGGTTCTGTAAATGTATATATGCATATTATTATTATTATTTCATTTTAAACATGTTTTTATTTATTTGGAACACAGCGAGGCCAAAATTAAGAGGTGCCGGATCTTGTTCCGGCAGGATCTGGCTCAAATTAACCACTGGTCCAGAGAGTCTGGTAGGACCAGGCTACAGATCTCCTGCCTCCGCTTATTTTGACAGTTGAGTTGTATACTCATTACCGCGGGATGAAAAAAAGTTTATTAATTGTTTATGGTTGGCTAAATAGTTTACAATCACCAACTGAATGTGAAACGTTATAATTAACCATTTGGAATTTAGTGGCTGAGTTCAAACCTAGTGAACAAATTGACGAGAGACAGAGAGAAAGAGACAGACAGAGATAAACGGACAGAGATAGACGGACAGAGCGTCAGCTGATGCAGAGAAGGGGTTGGGTGGGGCCTCGATACAGAACCCCTTCAATGTAAAAGCTTAAAGTGCTTTTGTATCTATATGCATTATATGTGTGTGAGTAAGACATGCATGCGTGAGAGTGTGTGTTGGTGCATGTGGCTGAGTGTGTGCATTCGTGTGTGAGAGAGAATTTCTCCACTCTTTTTTCTTCCTTTTCGTCAGCATCCTTCCAGTTCTATTTTAGCCCAGTTGCCATGGTGACTGGATTTTTGTTAACACACTCTTTTTTATGTGTGTGTGAGAGTGCAACTGTTTGTGTGTGCGTGCATGTGCAAAGCATGTGTCAAAGGCTTTGACAAACTGCATCATTGTCCAAATCTCCAAAGGAAAGCAAAACCTTCCTCGTCTCCCTTCACCATCGCCCTCGGAGAAGGGACAACTTTCTTTCCAACCCACTCACCTCCTCCTCTTCCTCTGCCGCCCTCCTTCCTCTACCTCCCTCTGTCCAACCTCTCGCTCACTCTGAGGAGGGCAGATATAAATGGCCAGAGTTGTTTGAGAGTGCTCGTTCCTTGGTCCGCCGCTCTGTCTGTCTGTCTGTCTCTGTCTGTCTGTCTGTATGACCATATGGGCTCAAACCAGCAGAACGTCTGTACCCCTCCCTCCACTTTCCCCGTTCTGTTGTCAGCTAACAAGAGACAGCGAGGCGGTTGCCGCTAACAACAGCCAATATGCTCGTAGAGAACGAGCCAGGGGCGGCGAAAGAAGCAGCCGGTGAGGGGAAGTCGAAAACTAGTGTGGGGGAAACCGAAGAGCCCCAAAGGAAGAAGTTTACAAGAGAAACAGACATAAACCCTTTTGGTCCGACGCGCTATGATGGGATGGGATCGAATAGCCCGGAGGTTGTGCTGTTGGATTCTGTGTGTCGTCAAGATGGATTTACCTAAGACAGTTTTTTTCCCATGAGCAGAATTTGATAGTTTTTTAAACAGCCTTAATCAATATGTCTGCCGCTTGCTAATCCAAAAGGTGTGATTGGATCAGATGCCCACCTCTCCCAGCCATGTGTCACCCTGTTGTGCACGATTGCATGAATTATTATCATTATTTTGTACTGACTCCTTTGTATGCAGCCAATAGCTCACAACATACAAAAGGACTGTTTGGTAAACATTGCATCTTTGTTCATGCTGTGACGCATTGACACAGTGATTTGTTTTCATTTTGGGTAGCAGGAAAAAAAAATCCTGTATGTCTACAATGCTAAAATGTAAATTCTGTTGCCATATGGTGGTCATCAAGACATGCAGGCTACTTTAGGAAGGAAGATCAATTGTCCTTTGTGTACACTACTGCCACTGTCGATTAAAGACTGCTTGAAGGTTTCATTCGTCATCATATATGAGCAACTTATAGCTCTGGCAAGCTTATGTCATATGTATTTATGTGAACACTAAATTTGTTTCAGAAACCAATGATCATGCTCTGTGAATTTGATTTACTCATTATACATGATTGGTATTTTTGTAAGTTGCTCGGATATTGGGGCTGAAGAAGGCTACAAAAATCTGCAAATCACACCATCGTCTATCAACAACTTCCGCAACGTTTTATATTCCCAAGGGATGTTAAATTATCTTGAGAAGAGCTTTGATTGGGTTATGACAACAGGCAATCACACCAAATATTGTCTGTTAATGTCTGGCTGAACGACAGTTCTAGGTACTGTATGCATTCAATTGACAATGACTAACGGAATTGCAGTATCTACTTATGTTTCTGCAACGGAAGAGGCAATAGGATGAATTGTAAAGCAATGTGATTAAAAATATACTTTTGGGCATTTGGGATTGCAATAGAGTGGCAAAAGAAAGCAGGTACACAATGACTGAATGTCTGAATGACTGAATGCATGACTGCATTACAGCCCGGGAATGGAGCAGGCAGAGAAATCTCAGCAGTTTGTCTTGTTATTCTTGTCTTGAAGCCAGAAAACCGCCGTTCTTAGAATTGTGCTATGATAGCCTACCGTGGCTGCATTTTTGGTACAACCTGAGCATTGAACCAAAACATGGTATTAATTTCGGTATTTGTAAATAACCCCACATTTCCCTGTTCAACACTGAAAGAGAGAGTGATACATTCACAGCTAACTGAAGGATAGCGTCACAGAGTACACGACAACCAGATAAAGTAGAATATAAGCAAGGTAGAGGACCAGAGGATTGGTAGAGGAGGGTAAAAGGAAGGGGGCATAACTAAAGGAAGGTATTGATTCTTAGCTAAAAGTTTATATGTTCAAGCCCAAATGTCCTCATTGAGACCGGTAGGCATCACCGGGCAATAAGCTGCCACACCTGTTACCCTACCACCTCCTTCAGGGATTTAAATTTTTTATGCTGTGACCCATTTGTGGCTCTGTGAACCCAGTGGGACTGACTGAAATATTTGACGAACCTTTGACCCACTTGGCCGTCATGTGACTCTTGACCCAAAGTTTGAAAGCCGCTGCTCTAGTCCTAAATTGCGAGTGATTATTCAAATTAAGAGCAGTCAAACGCAACGGTCAACCAAGTGTCCAGTATTACGTCGCCACATCATCATTGTGTTGTCTCTTCGTTTTTTGTTGACAGCGGCAGCTTTATTTTGCTTTGTTGCTAGCCAGCAGAACGCGTCCAACAAGAACTGTCCTCCTTCTGTTGCTTAATTGTAAACCCAAATTAAGCGTCAGCTTTCTGTCACCACGACCAAGCATTTAATAGGTCTGCACACGCAGGCCGCAAGGCCAACCGGAATATTTACCCCAAACTCACTCACTCACGCTCTCTCTCATATGTTCTTTCAAAGCCTAGCTCCTCGTGTACCGTATGGGGGGGTCATGCTGTGTAATTGTTTGCGGCTGCTGTTGGCGAGCAATCCTTTGGCGTTATCTTTGCACGCTCCTGCTGAAGGAGGATTGAATTATGGAATCATTTTGTCACGGAATCGTCCAATGGGAGGACTCCCAGGTCTTCATACAACGCAACAAAACACCGGAGAGACCAGAGGCCCATTTGGATGGCGTGTTTTGTGACAATTTGCGAGAAGGAAACCTCAGTTATCGCTGAGATACAGGAACCAATGCGTCCCGTTGCCTCGAATAAAGTTATTTAGGTCGTCTGAGCTGCCTCAGGTGTATTTCATTCACACCAAATCTCTCCCAAAAAAACTGAATGTTGGAGGAATTCAGAGAGGCCTTTACAAAGCCCTGTCTTTCCCTTGTTGCTCCTTCTTGTTATGATAAGAAGCGATGGCAGCATTACTACAGCATTATAATTCTGCATAGATTACCATAATATTTCTTTGTCTTTAATTACCCTGATCCCAAACTGTCAATCACACGCTTGCGTTTCCGTGAGACACCCAAAGCATAATTATAGACTGAACGCAAGCTATTCCGGTCTGGTTTTACGATTTCTGACAGAACAATTTTAACTCAAACACACACACACACACACACACACACACACACACACACACACACACACACACACACACACACACACACACACACACACACACACACACACACACACACACACACACACACACACACACACACACACACACACAGTCAATCTATAGGCTACCACAAACACTAAGCCATGATCATTTGATTAACTCTCCAGATGAGAATGTGGGTTGACACTTTCATACTGCCCCCTGGTGGTGGCACTCCATAGAGAGACGATTTACTGATGAGTTACTCCCTTCAAAAGAGTAGGCTTACCCAGGGCCGGGCCCTCACAGACTAATATGGTGCCTGTGTTCTTCAGGCAAGATTTCAGATGGTTACATAGCAGCCCAAGGGTGTGCTGTAGTAATGAGTGTGTCATATGGAGTCGGAGGGGTCTACCCCCAGGACATCAAACACTTAACTTCCTGCATTCTGGTGAATTTTTATGCACCAATTTGGGCCTCTTCAATTCATGGTTGCAATGTCTTTATTTATTTCAAAGGAAGATAACTAACAGCAATTGGTTCCTATGCCAATGTAGCCAATTCCACCACCAATCATTGTGTTAATACACTCACTATACACAAGTGCATGGCTTTATGTCTTTGGGATTTAGTGTTATTCCTTTCTTTTTACACAGGGCTGATGTGACAACCCAGAAAAAATGCCCTTTTTTAATAGGCCATGCATGTAGTTTGAGACCCCGTGGGGTCACATGATAGAAAAAATACCTTGATGAGTAAATCTGTGGGCATTGATTTGTAAACCGTTCCCTCAGATTCCGAAACCGTTGAAACGCGTTGAAACGCGTGAAACGCGTGTGCACCGTTTTCCCAATCCGTGTGCACGGATCTGCTTTGTTCTACTCAACAGGGATTCCCCATGATCACTGTGACGGCGAACGCCTATGTGATTCAGGCCGGCATCTCTTCAGTTTGAACGACTGAATGTAGGATTTATCTTTTAAAGTGAGGATGATTTTTGAACGTTTGTTAAAAATAAACTAATCTCTGACTGAAACACTACGGTTGCCTCATCTCATACTCATGCGTGAGGCCTGTGTAGGACCGGCTGTCACAATGCTCATGGAGAATTCATGCTGTGTAGAATACACCAAATCCATGGGGACGGATTGGGTAAACTGAGCACAGAGACTGAGCACAGAGCACCGAGTCTGAATCCGAGGGAACGGTTTACAAAACCGTGCGCATGGATCTTCACCCCTCCAGGGGGGCTCCGATGAAATCTCTATGGATGGACAGCGTCCCTAGCGTTACACCAAAAAGAGAAAGAAAGACAAAGAAAAAGATAATATCAAAGACCTTTTTGGATATGGTACATTTCAGACGTATTGTTTTCAAGTACAACTTCACATAGAGAGGAGAGAGAGTGAGAGCAGAGCGAGAGAGAGAAAGAACAAAGTGCTGACACTGCTTTATATGGCTAGTTCAGTCCAGACAGTCTCCCTCCCTCAGGGGTTGAAATGAAATCTTTAAGGAAGAATCAAACCCTTACTCTCCCCAACCACTTCTCTCTCTCTCTCCCCCCCCCCACCCCCCCACACACACACACACTCCCAACCAAAGATATTGTTTCACTTGTCTTCAGGGACAACCTACTTATTATAGAGGTTGTGGAGGGAGAGGGAGGTGTTGGTGGAGGGGGAGGGAGGATGTGGCGGTGATATCAAGTTCAGAACCACAGGGCTTTGATGAACAGATTTGGGCACAGTCAACTGACGAGAGGGAGGGAGGGAGGGAGGGAGGGAGGGAGGGAGGGAGGGAGGGAGTGAGGGAGGGGAGTGGCTTTGACACTTTGCAGATATTTTCATTCACAAATGGCAAACATACACACGCACACCCACACACGGCGCATTGTGCTCCAGAGGGCCACTAGAAAGACCACGATGATGGAGGTCATTCCCCTGTTCCCTGCAGTGTCCATGGCAACGGAGACTGCGAGGCCCCGTCCCTTTATGCTCATATGGGACGGGGAGGGGGCATGCATGTGTGAATGTGAATGTTCTTCTGTCACAGGCCCTAACCCAGCCTTGTACTACCCCAATCAGCTGGTCTACTGGGGACCGGTTCAGGGTTCGACCTTTGACGCCCACAGTCTGCCTGTAGGCATTCTAAACACCCCTGACCCCTGCGCGCTCTTTTAAGGATTTGGGCAGTTTTGTTCAAACCCCAGGTAATTGTTAACGTTGTCTTCGTCGAGATGTTAACAGCTATGATTTTTGTTCAACTTTTTGTTCAGCTAGTTTGGCGATTATCCATTGTATTCCAAAGGAGTGTTTAGAGGCTCCCTTAGCTCTATCTTTGTTTTGTCCAACACAAGAAAGTGCACACAAACTGCACTGGCTTTTAGCTTTCTACCATAGTGCACAAACAAATTCACAACTTTCTGTTTTGTGATTACTTGTTTTTGCGGATCAGTCCTTCCAACACAAACAACCTTCAACTGTATACCACCACTACACACACACACACACACACACACACACACACACACACACACACACACACACACACACACACACACACACACACACACACACACACACACACACACACACACTTCCCCACCCTCAGCCCAACCACACTTTTTGTTCCAGACGAGCAGACGCATAAGCCCATCTTTGAGTTGGGCACTAAGAAATCGTTTGTTTGTTCAGAAGTTTGTTCAGGGGTTGAAGTTCATGCTATGTACCAATATCCATACTATCCATACTTACTATAGTTTGAGTACGTAGGGCGTTCCAATTAATATTTGGTCAAAAATAAGTGTACTGAAAGGACCCAGATGGTGTACTCAAAACGGTCAAACCGCAAAGTGTGGATCGATTTGCACTTTTCGCACTCAACAGCAGCCATCTTAGCTACATAGCGGAAGAGGGCGGAGCTTTTTATAGCTGCTGCTAGGCATAAAGAATTCACAGTTTAAAGCGGAATGTTTATTGCGAGGGAGGAGCAGCGGCAGCAGTCGCGATCGTAATTTCAGGTTGGTGCACCACATAGTAGGTCTATTAGATTTGGAACAACACCGACATCTGAAAATCAGCAATCTCTTTGGTGGAGAAGGAAGGGATTGCAAACGCATACACGGCACGCACACAGACAGACACACACAAAGAGGGATTGACAGGATTTTGATATATCAAGTGTTACATTTTATTTGGTCTCAATCCATTTTTAACTTTTTGTAGCTTTTTTTTGTTTGCACTTTACATTTATTTTCACAGGTTAAACCCCCATTATCATAATGTCAGAGAGAAAGGAAAAAATTACAATGTTCACATACGCACGGACAAACGTGATCCTCATGACACACAAATAAAATAAAATTGATAAAAAATAAAAATTGTTTAGGCCCAGCCCAGTGTGAGATCAACACGTTTTTTTCTTTTTTTTTTTCTTCTAAAGCCCCTACAAGAAATCAGACCCAGTCTTCCGATCTCAGGTGATGGGAGGGGACCGGGTCCATGGAAAGATCTGGAATATAGGGACGATTTCGGTCCGCAAAACAACGTCACATAGCCTAGCTTGTGAATGACACAGAACAGGACGCACAAACTGTAATCTGGCAGGCAAAACAATATTAGGCGACCAAAAAACAAAAACTAAAAAAAACTCATGAAGACAGGAATGTAATCAACGCTGCAGACCGTTTTCCGAGCATTGACAAAAACAACGTCTTTATCTTGATAGCGGTTTCACGCACATTAGCATTTCAAATGTAAAAGCTAACCGCTACGGGTTCACTGGCAGGGTGCAGGCTCTGGTTTGGAATGTTGGAATGTGGCTTTTTTAACTCTTTTAAAACTATTTTTAAAGCTTGGGCTACACTGAAAACACTAGTGTTGGGTTTGATTCAAAGGAAAACCGTTTGATACAGATTTAGCCGTAACCAAAACGTGAAATTATTCCATCCTTGTGGGGAAAGCACCCAATCTTGCATATAAATACTCCAGTGAAGACTAAAAAGAAAAGGAAATTTACAACCAATACAAGTTTTCTTCAAACCTACTTCACAATCATAATGCATAATCTTAAAGTAGACTGTGTCAGTAGCAAATTTCAAGATATCTAAAATATTTTATCCAGTGTGTCCAACGGCGGCCATTTTCTTCTCCCTCATAAATAAACATGGCACCTCTTGTGTTTCTACCCTAACCAGGTTGGGACCAAACCACCACAGGGATAAACATTGTTCTGCTTTCACAGTACCCACATACAGAGAGGTGAGAAGGGGATACAGACTGCAAAAGCCCTACCTTTCAACTGGATATTAGTGTCGCAGGATCAATATTGACCACACACCTGAGCAGCTAAAAGGAGACTACCTCACCCCAGCACAATACTAAGAATCACATTACAGCTTGAAATATGTCTTGAGCGTGTGTTCTTGGAAATACCCACTGCTATTGTATTGCCCTAAAGGTGTTTTAATTTGAACCAGAGAACATTCTTTGTGCATGTATGTATGTGGTTGTGAGTATATATACTTGCATTACATTTGGCCCTTATGGAGAGTTTGGGGTGGTATTTGGGTGGTAACAGTGAGACAGGCTATCTCCTCACTCAAGCCCTCATCACGGCTGTATGATTCAGAGACAGAGCCCCGCTGTGTGCTAACGGGGCCGCGCCATGCGTCAGCCGTAGCACCGGAGTCCGACTCGCGAGCAGAGCTCCCGATTAATTGAGTGAATCCAGGGAATCCAGGCTCCCGGATATAATTGAGCGTCAATAAATGTGACAGCTGCAATAGCGCATCTCCACGCACCGACGGAGACGGAGAAGAGAATAGAAAGTGCGGAGGCCAAGGACTCGTTCACCTTGCCGATGACAATAAACAAAACCCTGTGCTTATTTGTAAACACTGCCGCCCCCCCCCCCCTGCCCTATCAGGAGCCTTCACTGTTTCCTTGGAAACCAAAAGTCGGTCCCCCCCCCCCCCCCCGCCCTCCCAACTCTTTTTTTTTTTTTACACATCATTCAATTTGCGGCCGTGATAAGCTCTAATGGTGGAGAGGGGGCAGATGGTGACCTTGGGCAGAGTGCAGAGTGAAATTAACGGGGAATAATATTCATACTTAGAGAGAGAAATGGAAGAATTAGCCCACAAGCACCTGGTGGAGGCCATAGCCTTGGTGCTGGCTTGTTGTTGTTTTGGTGTTTGGTGCTATTTCGTTTTCGGAGGGGGGGGGGGGGGGGGGGGGGGGGCAATTTCCATACGGGGAATAAATACCTAACGCCGTAATCTTCAGTTGTCTTTGCGTCGGTAAAGCGCGATTTGTGTTTTTCCACCGAGCGTATGGATATAAAGCGGAGATCTCGTTTATGAACGGCAAGCTGGATGAGTGTTTATCGCATGAGGCCAACGAGGCTCTAATAATCTACCGACAATCACAGAGACAGACAGAGCGGGCTCGACGGGCAGGGGCGACGTTAGAAGGCCAAAAACGTGGGGAGGGTGATACCCACTGAGATGTTGTCCGCTGTGTGTGATTGTATTTAGTGCGGTTTAATTCTAATCGACCGGCTCGTCGCCGATTGAATGAGATGGGGTTGGGGGGGAAGAGAGGAGGGGGATGGGACAACCAACACTTCCTCTTTCTCAACTTTCTCCCGTCGACCGTGAAGGAGAGGGCGGTTGGCGATTGTTTCGGAGGCTGCGGTGGGCACACAGGAGGAATACTAAGAGAGAGGGGGGGTTGCAGACAGAGTCACGACCGACAGGCAGCTTAGCCCGGTCGTCTTGAAGGTGTCTCATAAAGTGGGACACGCGTACATCAGCCGAAGGGAGGGAAAGGCCAACGGCCGCCACCACTAGCAAACAACCACGGCGACCTCTTTCCTGTCTCCGTCGGGCCAGACATTTTAAAACACAGGGTTCAACTTGATTGCCTTCACCGATACCCCCGTTAAGTCTGACCTGTTGTTTTTGGGGGACTTTTGTGTGTTTAGGTCTGTTTTTACCAATCTTCTTGTGTTTAGGCAGGTAAGCAATCTGTCCTTTTTCTGTCTTTTTCCTCTGTGAATATGAGGAAGAGCCTTCCATCCTTGTAGTGATGCAAAGTAGTACTATTTTATTAATTCAGAAAATGCAATTATCCAATGTGACCTTCAATGTGATTTCACAGGAAATTAGCCGTTGGGAATTTTGCTCAAGGATGTCTACAGGTAAGCAGTGGACGTTGGGGTCACTTGTCAGTCCTGGGACCCATGAAGGTTCCACAACTGTCAGTGGAACCGAAGTGATTCAAACGTCAGACAAGAACCAAAAGAACTGTCACCATTCTCTGACTTCTCCATTCATCCCAACCTCTTACCTCTCCAACGATGTTCAGTTAAAGACTGCACGGATGAGGTAGCAAAGTTTAGGTCACATGAATTAGGCCCTCCTAAAAAGCCTATGGCCTAAAAAATATCAGCCTACAGGTGCCTTATAAAAGATTGTTTCACAACAGTGTTGATGTTAAACAGCTGTTTTCCAGAGCAGCAAGGCCTATTACTTATAGGGTTCAAATAAGTGACAAAAAGCAACCTTAAAATCGGTCGGGGAGTACGGCATCCATGACTGCCGTCGATGGTCAATGACCTCACAAGGCCGTTGGACCGACACACGAGGGGGCATAAAAACGACAAAAGCGGAGAGAAAAGGGAAATTGGCTATCGGTTTGAACAACTGCCAGTCTTGGGAGGGCCATCGAGAAGCGGCAGCTACATTAACCTCCACGTGGGGCATTGAAGCTCAGGTGATGTGTTGCTTTTTGTCCGGCAGCTCTCATGCACACCGGACACAGACAGCCACTCAAGTGGCCCGTCGTCGGTGGAGTGCAACGCTATGGCACTCTCCGGAGTTCTTTCCTTCCCCTTCTCCACGTCTCGGGACTTTCCGAGCTTAGTACCGAGCTACTTGGCAGTAGTTAAGGGTCGCGGTTACAATCAGCAGGAGGGATCTATCACGGTTAACAGTGAGGGGAGAGTCCTTGGTGGAATACATTGAGGAGACCGTTAACGGATTCAGCGATGAAGACGGGTAGGAAGAGGCAGATCGGAGAAGGAGGTCTAAAAGTCATTCTATGTCCAAACACCACCAGCTCCATTAGAACGAGGTCCACAGGAGCAGACGCCTAGTGGAAGGGCATAAGACAACGGCAAGCATGGTGGTGGTCTGGCACTGAAAGTCATCACTAAGGTACCTGAGGAATGAGATCTTAAATCTGGATGAACTCTCAGATTCCAGGCTTATGATTGAAATTGGTTGGTTGGGCTTGTCTTATTCAAATCCCTGGGGATTCGCTAATGTCAAGGGCAAAAACTAATATTCCTCAGTCATCGAAGTAGCCGGGAGCGGGAGACTTAAAGCGTAGCGTCCATCAACTGAAGATCTGTCCCACGAAAAGACTCGGAAAAAAAGCTTCCCTTGAAAAATAGAATCGCAATTTAACACATCTCGGGAACTGACGCGGGGTTTGGGTTGTAATTAATTAGCCCGGGCGTGTGAAAGCTTTGGCAAATGCTCTTTGTCCTTATCGCGGGGCTAATTATCATTATCAGCGAGCTGGCTCCTTCAGAGGGATTACCGCGCTAATCACAAAAAGCTCTGGCCCTCCAGAGAAGCGCTTGCCGCTCCTCGCGGAAACAAAACTAGTTATTATTTCAAATGACACTTCGTTGTCGACGACGACGACGACCCCCAGCCCCCACCCCTATTTAAATGAGTAATTATATATCAGTTAATGCGCTAACAAGACAAATTTCAAAATATAGATGTATTGAGCTGGGCTTAAGTGGGGTCTCTTTTAACGGTTGAAAGATGGGCAAATGAAACTCATTAGCGGTAGGTGGGGTGCAGGCCTGGTTTGGGCATGAGAGCAACGATCGTGAATGGTGTGGCTGCGTAGTTTGAGAGAGGTTTCACCTCTGGTTCAACGGCCTTTTGTGTGCCACAGAATGGCGTGTGCCTAAATGGGATTCGTCTGAGGACAAAGCCGGCTCAACAATCACTGTGAGGGCTGCTTTCTCCCACTGTGAATCCAGACCCTGATTTAAGGAAAAAGGAAAACAAAACAAAACACAGGGCACAGACAGACACACATCTACAAACATTCACTGACACACAGATACAGACAGACACACACACACAGTGACATACTTGCACACAAAACATTTGGAGCACAGCAGCGCTAATTCTCTTTAACGCGTTGAGCCCATTTCATAGTGTCTTCCCTGAACGACAGGTTAATCTCACACTTTTTATATTCCCTCACGCTTCAGGAGGAACCTGTGCATCGTCCCCGCTTGAAATCAGAGTCTTCTGGTGCCAAACCCAGTCAAGCGAGTGCACGTGTGTGTCTGTGTGTGGGTGTTCGGACTGTTTACCATCAAAGCACCTCAAAGGGTAGAGTTTGAAAAGGCTTATAATAGGAGAGATCGAGGGTGATGGAGAGAGAGACATATAGAGAAATTGAAACAGCAACTCTGGAACTTGGTTCCCAGAGTTGCTGGTTGTCAAAGCAATGACCAATGCCTGCAGAAAAACAGGGGGGTCTCTCTCTCTCTCTCTCTCTCTCTCTCTCTCTCTCTCTCTCTCTCTCTCTCTCTCTCTCTCTCTCTCTCTCTCTCTCTCTCTCTCTCTCTCTCTCTCTCTCTCTCTCTCTCTCTCTCTCTCTCTCTCTCTCTCTCTCTCTCTCTCTCTCTCTCTCTCTCTCTCTCTCTCTCTCTCTCAGTGTACGAGCCTGAGGAGAGTAGGATTTTCCAGGGGCTGAACAAACCAATGCTGAGCCTTGGAACTCCTCCCTTACCGGGCAACGAAGACGACGACCAAAGAAACGTCAGTTTGTCTTCAGATTCCCTGCGAGCGAGCGCCAGGGGCCGTTCCTGTCAGTTCCGGTCGGGCTCCGCCTCTAGAAGCGGTCGTCCCTGAGCTGGGAGGGGGACTTGAAGGGTTTGAGCCCCATGGTCCGACGCGGCCGCGCCCTCTCCCGGGCCCCGTCCAGGGGCCGGCCGCCGTACGCCGCCCAGCCGCCCAGGTCGATGAGCGCGGCCGAGTCGGCGGTGGCGTGGAACGGGGCGGCCAGGCGGGCGGTGGGCAGCGTGGGCGAGCCGTTGGCGGAGCACGGTGCCGAGCGCGAGGTGGTGGGGAAGGGCGGCGAGAAGGGGTCGAAGGCGGAGCCGCCGAAGCCGCCGTTGGGGCCTTCGATGTCTTGGGGGTCGGGGGCCCCCCGCAGGGCGAAGGGGTCGCAGTCCGGGGAGGGGAAGGGGTGGCAGCCGGCGAAGGGGTTGGTGGACGAGGGATGGTGGTAGCCCAGCGGCTGGCTCTCCGAGCGCCGGGCGGGGGCGTGACCCCCCCCGGGGGCCCCTCCGGCCCCGCCGGCCGAGACGAAGCTCCAGGGGTCGATGCGCGGCCGCATGGGCGAGGGGCGGGGCCGGGGGATGACGTTGACCTCCAGGCGGCGGGTCTTGGGGCTCCAGAGGCGGGGGTTGGGGAGCAGGGAGGGCGTGGCCGTCGGCTTGTCCTCCATGTCCCGGGAGTCCTGGCACATAGGCAGGTCCAGCACTGGGGATACGGGAGCATCAGAGGTCAAACATCAGAGGCTAAACATCAGAGGTCAAACATTAGAGGTCAAACATTGGAGGTCAAACATTAGAGTTCCAAAATTAGAGGTCAAACATTAGAGGTCAAACATTAGAGCTCAAACATCAGAGTTCGAACAATAGCGTTCAAACATTAGAGGTCAAATATCATCATGTCAACATTAGCATTAGTCTACTTTATCATTCAAACAAAAAGTCTACCATTTCTACATTATCATGTAAACATTAGAAGTCAAACATCACTAAATAAACATTAATAAAAAATCTTTATCCATAAAAAATATAATCTAAACATAAAACATTTAAAATATGACTGTCCTCTAAACATTACCCTTCTTCATAAACCTAAATTACATCTCAATTAAATATGATTTTCTTTTTATTAAATATGACATTTTCATACATCACCATTTAAACATGACATCCCCCTTTATGAAATCTCCATTTAATCATGAAAAACATCAACATTTAGAAGTGCACAGTTTAGGATTCATTGGCGTCTAGCGGTGGGGAAGCTGAGGTAGCCAGACAACCTGCACCACCTCCGGAGCCACTGCCTCCCATCCTCTACCACAGCAACAATGATCCATCAAGTGAGGAGGTTCCTTGGTAGATTAGTTATTTAGCATGAAAAAGTATAGGTTGCAGCTTACAAGTAAGACAGTGATTATGGTCAATAATGTAAAATGCATCTTCTCTATAGCCATTTGTCCAATCTGGGCTACTGTAGAAACATTGAGATGCAAAATGGCAGGTCCCCGCAGAAGAAGACCCGCCCCATATGAAGATATTAGGAGCTCATTCTAAGCTATGAAAAACACGATTCGTATTTGATTAACAGATTAAAGCAAACTCATGGATATTAAAATCCATCTCTGCCAAGTCTGTTTGTTACTCAATTCTAAATACTGCACCTTTAAAACGGGACACTATTTCTAATTTATTACCATTCTTTCAGACAGAGGAATGTTACCTTTACGGCATCCCAATGATATCCAGGCGGTTGTGTAACACAAACAGTGTATAATGAAATAACATTCACAATATGTTTTCTTTATAATTATTCTATAATTAATCTACTATAATAAAAGTAGAACTATCATTTCCGAATCAGCCAATACAGAAAAGTGCCATTACAGAAAAAAATTGTTTTGCAGCAATTAAAAACCTGGGATAGATTTCTGGCAAGTGGATGGGTCAGTGTCGTAGTGTCAGTTATTTGACCACAGCATGTGTGTGTGTGTGTGTGTGTGTGTGTGTGTGTGTGTGTGTGTGTGTGTGTGTGTGTGTGTGTGTGTGTGTGTGTGTGTGTGTGTGTGTGTGTGTGTGTGTGTGTGTGTGTGTGTGTGTGTGTGTGTGTGTGTGTGTACATCACTGTGTTTGCGTTTCTTTATGAATGTGTGTGTGCGGCTGCCTGTGTGCATATGTGTATGTGTGTATGTGCTTGTGTCCGTGCGGGCTAGCCTCGTGAGGCACTCAACGACAGACCTCCCTCGCTCTCGGTGGGATGTCAAAATAAACTCGAGTCATTACCATCACAACAAAGACGGCTAGCTTAAAAGAGCTGCCTAACTGTCGGAGATAAACAGGCTTATGCTTATTGCAACAAGGCGGGAAAAAAGAAGGAGGTAGCGTGGCCACAAATGCATAACATTAGCAAAGCTGAGAGCTGTCCCTCGACGAGACGACAAGATGTAATTGGGTGTAACTATAAAGGACGGCGCTTGTCGCGAAGCAAAACAAAAACAGCGGTTGGTCGCGAATGAACGCTGACAGATTAGGAAAAGAGGCTCCTCGAACAACTGTATTTGAGGAGGAACCGCGGGGCGCCGCACCAAGTTGTCACAAAGTGTTGGAAGAGAAAGTGCGTTGAATATTGCAACAATGACGGCGTTAACCGAAGACAATAACGAGTGTGACAGAGGCCAAACAAATTAGCCAAATCTGGTTCATGGTTTGAAGCGTTCCAAGAGTGTCAAAGTGTCAAAAGGAGAATCAACCAGAAAAAAAAAAAATTTGAATAACCAAATAACCCAAATAAATTCCACTGAATTATGTTGCTATTCACAGATGCACAAACAAAAACAATTCAAAAAAACTTTCATTTATTTTTTTTGCTACACTGTTTCTATATTTGCCCACAAGCCCTCATCGTATTTCAATATTACTTGTGTCTATTGGCTTTGCGACTAGTTATATCAATATAACTAGCTTCTATTGGCTCGGGACTAATTATATCTACAGTATATCACTAGTTTATTTTTGCTACATGTCTAGCTCACATTTCTAAAGAACCAATTTAAGATTGGCTACATGACTAGCTTGTACAGCTATTTTAGTAGTTTACATTGGCTACATGACTAGCTTGTACAGCTATTTTAGTAGTTTATATTGGCTACATGACGAGCTTGTATGGACATATCACTAGTTTATATTGGCTACAATGACTAGCTCCCATTTCTATGTAACCAACTTAAGATCTGCTACATGACTATAGCTTGTACAGCTATATCACTAGCTTGAGAGCCAGCTGCGTCATGGAGTAAGACATGGCTGCTTAGCGCTGGAGGAGAGCCAGGTGCATCTGCGCTGGCACCTGGGGCCAATACTGTCCATAAGCACCTCTCTGTGGAGAATCCAGGGCTTTGTGAATCAAACGCACCCGATATAGAGTGTGAAATGTAACCCGGGGGCGGCTCTTAAATCCACTTGCTCTTTAAATAAAATGCCGAAAGGAAAACATGCAAAACACAGAAACCTATTCTGCTGCAATTACGGACAGTGAAGTAAGCCTTGATTGTTTTGTCTGAAATGCAATAGCGTTGGTGGATTATAAAAGCAGGTTTCCCTTCAACTAGTGCACCGATTACGTTACAAAAGAAAATAGTAACAAGTCACTAACCATTGCTACCTTTTGCATTTTCCTTAAAATAATTTATAGTGAGGTTGAAATTGACCTTTATCTAAATGTGCTTTTAATGAAGCTGGGCGTGGAATATTTATAAATTGACTGGCCTTCTTCGATATATGTGTATAGGGACGAACACAAGTTTGTGACAAACAGGTGCCAAGACTTTGTGTGGTTATTCAGAACTCATAGTAGCGTGAGTAAAGTAGCGCGAGTGATTTAAACCATAACCAACTCATCTGCGATATCTATCTGAGGAGCATCAGACAGGTAGTACGGTAGGAGTGTCGGCCCTGTGTTGAGCAAGGAGCTGAGAGAAAGGCTTTGAAGTTTAAATAAGCACTGAAGTCTCGACGGTGTTACGAGATGAAAAACACACGCCGAGTTCAGTCGACACGCTTCTGACACTTTGCGTTTTTTGTCTTTCGATTAAGTAGAACAAACCGATTGGGCGAACGCCTCAACCAAAACTGAGGAAGGAATTGCATGATGAATACCGGCATATAGAAAATGTGTCAACATAAACAGTTGTGTTGAGACAATTAAAAAAAATATGTCAACATCAAACTTAAAACGTAGGTTTGATGCTTTGAAACTAAAAACTTTATCAAACGTAATGTGTCAACAAAAAACGAAATGATATCAACTTTTAGTGATTATCAAAAATAATAACACAAAGCTACGTTTCGGGGACAGGCGCAGGAGGGACCTCCGGTAGACTCACCGAGCTGGGAGGGGTGCAGCCCCTGGCCCGAGGCCCTCCTCCTCCGGTCCGCAGCTGGGTGGGGGTGGGGCAGGGGACGGGGGTGCTGGTGCTCCCAGGGGGAGGGCCCCTCACTGCCGCCCTCTCCGTTGGCCCCCCACGGGGCCCCGGCCCCCGGCGCGGGCTCCCCGGGACTGGCCCCGCCCGGCAGCGGCGGTGGGGGGGTCCGAGGGGCCAGGGGGCTGTGCGGCGGCGGCAGGAGAGAGGCCCTGGGCCCGCTCCTCTCCCGCGGGTTGGGCGGCGGCGGCGTCAGCGCCATCGGCTGAGGCGGCGGCGGCGGCGTGGTCGGAGGAGGCGGGGCTACAGAGTCCAACAGCGCCCGGGGGAGGGGCAGGGAGGAGGAGGAGGAGAAGGTGATGAGGTCGTCCACCACCGCCGCGTCCGGGGGCGACGGCAGAGGGGGCGGGGCCGACGGCTCGGGCTCCGAGGCCGCCCGCTGCAGGTTGTGGTGCAGGTGGTGGAGCGGGTGGTGTGGGTCCGACGAGGGGCTGGTGGGGGGGTTAGTCCGCGGAGGCACCCTGGGGAGGACGTCCAGGCGGCGCCCCAGGGCGACGGAGGCCAGCAGGGTGCCTCCGCCCAGCAGCGCCTGGTGGGTGCTCTGGAACAGACCGCCCAGCGGGCCCCGCTCCGGTCTGGGGGAGCCGGCCGGGGACGGCCCCCTGCCCTCCTCCGTGGACGGGGGGTCGGGCACCCGGAGGGAGTCACCCTGAGGCAGCGGCAGCCGCAGGCCTTCCTTCAGCGCGGCGCCTGCAGAGAGAGACCCCACGGGCAGGGACGGAGCAGCGTTTAGTCACACCGCCTCACACCGCTCCCACTTCATCTGCACGCCAAAGGTGAAATGTTTTCATTCGCTAACTTTATAAAGAGGAGATGAGGGAGACGTTGAAATGCACCAAACCACCCAAAGCTTAACTATGAACTAACTTTTACTAAATATGAAAACATGAGCATAACGATTCAACCCGGCGGTCTCGACACGCTTTGCGCCCGTCCCCTTTGCGTCCCGGCGGTCTTACCGTTCTGGGGAGGAAGAGGAGGCAGAGGGGGGGACGTGTGCGTGCAGGGGTGGTACTCCTCGAAGTCACTGCGGGAGTCGCCACCGTTCTCGTTGCTGTCCACGTCCAGGAGCTTAGCCCTCATGGACAGACTGGAGGACGGACACACGCACACACACACGCACACACGCACACACGCACACACGCACACACGCA
>NC_079428.1:9442619-9560119 GCF_026213295.1 Gadus chalcogrammus | reverse complement strand
ACATGCCCTCACGCACACACACACACACACACCAGGTGAAATTAGTGTTAAAGTGTATCGCTTGTGTCGACATGACACGACAGCTTGTTCCACAAGCAACCACCACCAGCCAGCCCCCCCCCCCCCCCCCCCCATGCACCCACACCCACACCCACACACACACACAAACCTGCAGATCCCAGCCTTGTATATCTATCTTTAGTGTGACACACTGGGGTGCTAAAAACGTTGAGGTGACATTTAGAGTTGCTGTTATGCCTCCTTTATCCAGAGCACCTCAAGGCCTCTGCATTGTCACTTTAAACAAGAGAGATCTCAGAAGTCCATCACTGCCTCCCAGACGGACCGCTTTAGTAGTTCTAGGGTCTGGCCTTTTGCAATTCTTACAAACATAAAAGCCGTAAATTACACTAAATGTAGCCACACTTATTCTCGCTCTCTTGGATCAACAACTTCAGGGGATGGGAGGCGGCGCACCCGAAATGTTCTGGGATCAAACCCTCGATGTCCACCGTCTAATCTGTAAGCATCCTTGAGGAAGATGCCCCCCCTTAAAGGCTCAATTATTGTTCCAGGTCGACGCAACGCAATGACCACGCAGACGCTTCGACGCAGTCGTTAACCTGTTTTGGCGTCTGATTTTAGTGAGCGGAACAATCACAGTCCTTGCTGCTGCGTCGCCGGGACACAAGGTTACAATTTTTGGGAGGCAGACGTCAGGCCCTTGCGTTGAATGCAAGGAGTGTCCGCAAGGATGTAATGGGTCTGTAGCGTCGACGTGGAACCAAAACTAAGCCTTAAGCCCTATCTGCTGCTCTTTAATGAGCCTGGATCTGAATCCACTGAATCCAAAACACTCTGGATAAAAGCTAATGGACTAGAGAAATAATGCATACATAAAAAAAAAAACTTGAAAATATTAGCTCCTTCTCCTGTCGTTTCAATTCACACCACTGATTTTTTTTTTTCGACAAATCGAGCATAAACCTCTAAAGCACTCCGAGCCGGAGAGTCGCCGCTTGATGCCGGATGATAATAATGGTGATGGTAATAAACAACAATGGTAAAGAGCCACAAAACACATTTTAATGAGAGCCGCGCTCCACGCCATTCGCCGTCATTATGTACCGTCATTAGCCAGCCCTCCCGCTAATGAATAAACGAGGCGCGCAGATGTTTCAAATTAACTCAACACTTTTTTAGGACTTTTGTCTGATAAATCTTCATCGCGGTTTGTCTCTCTCTCTCTCTCTGAGGCTAACTGACACACCCCCCCTCTCCCCCTTTTTCGTTTACACCACTCGTCGTTGCCCACATCACAAATTCTTAAATTTTAAGGTCTCGTAAAGATCGTAAAGTAAAAGGCTTTTTTACGATGTGACTGGAGTGTGTGGATGAGGGAGAAAAAAAACGTCTTGAGGTATCCGTCTGAGAGTCAAGCAGGCGCAGTAGGTTTCGGTAAATCAATACTGCTTACTTGCACAAACGCACATAAACACACACACACACACACACACACACACAGAACAGAAATCGTTTGTATATTATCCTCAATTCAGTAGACTGCACTATGAACACTGTGTGCATGCCAAATTGCCTTGTCATTGCTTTTCTGTGTGGAATGAGAAAGAGCAACAGTTCTGTGGATATATGGCGCCCTCTAGTGGATGGAGTGGGTAACTTCCGGTCCAGGAGGATTATAGAAAAAATGCTGGGAAATGCTGAGCAACAGAGGAAGTCGGGGTAGTGTTTGGACTGGAATGGACTATTGTTGGGATAAGGGTGTGTTTGTCTGTGGGAGAGACGGAGAGAACAGAGAGAGAGAGACAGAGAGAGAAACAGAGAGAGAGACAGAGAGAGAAACGGAGAGAGAGCCAGAGAGAGAAAGAGAGAGAGCAGTGGAGAGGAAGCAGGAAAGAACAGAAAGAACAGAGGTCCAAGGGGAGGGAGGGATAGAAGGCCATGGAGAGAGAGCGAGAGAGAGGGGGGGGGGGGGGGGTTATAAAAGGAGCAAAGGATTGAAACAATAGAAGGATGAATGGCCAGAAATGTGGGAGCGAGAGTGGAAGAGGAAAGAAGAGGAGAAAAGAGGAGAAGAGGAAGATGGCCGAGAGGGAAATGGAGGGATACAAAAGGATGAGAGGCTGACGAAAGAGGATCTGGAAACATTTTAAACAAGGATGAAAAGGGACTGTAATGTGCATTGTGGTGCGTTTGTGTGTGTGCTTTAACGCACACTAAGGAGGTAACAGCTTTTTAAACGGATGGGAAAGCCAGAATACCGCCTGCAGACATACATGCTTCACTTATACGACACTATTTCGGTCAAGATGTAGGGTTGTGTGTGTGTGTGTGTGTGTGTGTGTGTGTGTGTGTGTGTGTGTGTGTGTGTGTGTGTGTGTGTGTGTGTGTGTGTGTGTGTGTGTGTGTGTGTGTGTGTGTGTGTGTGTGGTGCTGCAGTCATTAGAGGAAGAGTGTGTGTGTACATGCTCTCAGCTAATCGTCTCCCTGGTGAGTGATACTGTTGGGGCAGAACCGGGCTCGACCGGTCAGAACTAGACTAAATCAGAGCGGATAGAATCAGGCTAGACTGGACCGACCAGTGAGGACAAGAAGGAGTTTGAACGAGTGCAGACTAGAGCCAACCGGTAGAGGACCGGAAGGGGCTGGAGAAAGACCTGGCAGAGGACAGGAAGGAAGAAGGAGGACACAAAGACCTGAAGATGAATGAAGAATTGTGACCTGATTGGTCTCAATCCTTTTTTTTAATATTTAACCTCCACTTCAAGCAGCCTTAATTACTCTGGAACGCAACACAAAGACATCATGATCACTCTTTTGTCAGTCAGTCAGTCAGTCAGTCAGTCAGTCAGTCAGTCAGTCAGTGTGTGTGTATCTTACGCTGGATGGCTCTGAAGCGCGGTCCGAAGGAGGGGGAGGAGCCTACTAAGTCTGGAGAGTTCCGCCTTTTCTCCAGACCTGGAGACGCCTGCACCGTGATCTTATGGATGAAGTCTGGAACCCATAGACACACATGGAGATAAATACACACATATATATACACACATACAGTCTGGAACACAAAGACACACATGGAGATAAACACACACACACACACACACACAGATCTTATGGATTAAGTCTGGAACACATAGAGTGATAAATACAGACATCTTAACCCTGTGTGTGTGTGTGTGTGTGTGTGTGTGTGTGTGTGTGTGTGTGTGTGTGTGTGTGTGTGTGTGTGTGTGTGTGTGTGTGTGTGTGTGTGTGTGTGTGTGTGTGTGTGTGTGTGTGTCTGTGTGAGAGAGAGAGTTACTGTTAGAAAGTGAGAGACACAAACACACACATAAACACACATTCAGAGCAAAAGAGAGAGAGAGCGATAGAGAGAGAAAGTCAACACCAGTGTTTCTCTGTACAGGAAGCACTGAGGCGTGGTGACGCTCTCTCTCTCTCTCGCGCTCCACCCGCCACATCACCACCCTCTGCTCGGAAAGGCCTGACCACAGGACACACACACACACACACACACACACACACACACACACACACACACACACACACACACACACACACACACACACACACACACACACACACACACACACACACACACACACACAGAACATCATGGCTTGGACATTCACAGGACCACAGACAGCAGCCGTCTGAAGGGTGACCAGAGTGCCCCCGGTGGCCAGGAAGTACACTGCAGCTCAATGCAAACAAAGGAACATAATAAACATAAAACAACATCCATAGAGTGTATGGGTCACTGGTTCATCTTCATTTTATGCCTGTTAAGGTTTATGATGTAGTTGATTTAATTTAAATAAGGGAAGGGAAGTTAGGCTGCAATAAGCTCAGCCAAGTTAAACAATGAAGTTCATTCAGAGGTCATCACAGGTGCAGTCAAAGTTTAGTCAAGTGAAGCTTAGCCAAGTTGTGCTAGGCTAAGATAAACAAAATTAAATTAAATAAAGCTAAAAGTGAAGTGAATGAGTGAGGGATGCTAGTCAAAGCCAAGTTAAATTTAACCAGATTCTCTGTGGTTCTTCAGTTGGAGCTCAGGGAGATGTGATTAGGGGAATTCTTTAGGGGATCTCCTAAGTCAGACACTGCATTAAAACAAAGAAATAGGTTGCACACTGGAGCCGTAGAGAAACAACTCCCGCGAGTGTGAAACCCAAGCGTCAAACTGTATAACTGCTGTACGAGCCCATTGATGAACCTTGATGATGTAATGCTGGCCCTCGCCCACGGTTCCTACGGCGATCTTACCCCTGGAACACTGTAGCTCTGCTACAAGAGTGAGGAACTATGCGTATACAATGGCCAGGGTCCTGCACTACTGATTCAGACCACAGGGGGCGCCTGACTAAAAAGGTTTGAAGAACCACTGAGTCAGTTAATTCAGAGGGTACCTTGCTAAACCTAACTCTACTCACTTAACTTCGTTAACTCAACTAGGTGTTGAGGCAGATTTCTATCATGCAAGCTTATGGGGAAGAAAAAATGAAAGCAATATTTAACAACTTTCTAGAAACATTTCTCAAGTCGTCTTATTCTCGAATAAATGTAATGTGGAAAACGCATGACATGAGGAGAAGTACTCACAGCAGCAGTTAGTACCCATAACGAAACCCACTTCTGTGGAAGTATTGAAACGCACCCCCCCCCCCCCCCACCCCCAACACAAAGACAAAATAATACTGTGACTGTAATTTCTATATTTATATCGGCTCTGTTCTCAGTTCTGGTGACTCATAACTTCAGCAGTGAGGCCCGTGCTTTACAGCGAGCTATAACAGTGAGCTGCCGGTGCCGCTGTCGCCATACCCACACATGTGCATTCACTCATGCATACATACATTTATATATTCCTACATAAAAACATAATTTACCCATGCTCGCACACACACACACACACACAGTCACACACACAAGCAAGATATGCGCACACACAAGAAACACCCAAACACATGAGCAAGAAGTGTGCACACACAACACAACCAAGCATGTAGTGCACACACACACACACACACACACACACACACACACACACACACACACACACACACACACACACACACACACACACACACACACACACACACACACACACACACACACACACACACACACACACGGCGTCTCCCCCACCCACCTTGGGGCATGCTGATCTTCTCCCCGTTCTTGGACTTGAGCTTGTGCTTCTTGAAGGTGCCCTTCCTCTTCTTGACGTTGGGCTTCTCCTGCTCCTGGTTCATGTGCAGGATGAGGAGGCTGAGCTCCCGCTCGAACACGTCCTGCTCCCACTGGGCCAGCTGCTGCTCCCGCTGCCGTAGGAACTCCTCGTGGGACTTCTGCTCCAGCGCCGCGCGCTTCAGCTCCTCCTCGCGGCATCGCAGCTCCTGCAGGGAGGGGGGGGACGGGGGGGGGCACACGGGCGGAGTGAACCAGGTGTCAGGGTGTGTGTGTGTGTGTGTGTGTGTGTGTGTGTGTGTGTGTGTGTGTGTGTGTGTGTGTGTGTGTGTGTGTGTGTGTGTGTGTGTGTGTGTGTGTGTGTGTGTGTGTGTGTGTGTGTTAGAGAGAGATAGTGACAGGTGACACGTGACCGTATGATATTGGCACCAATATGATGGATGGGGGATGACGGATGGATGGATCAACAAATGAATGATTGGATAGACGACTGAAAACATTGGTGGACAGATGGGTAAATGGGTGGAGGACGGGTGGATGGATGAATGCAGGAATAGATGGATGGATGAATCAATGAAGGGAAGATGGATGGATGGATATATGATGGATTGATGGATGAACCAACAAATGAATGAATGAATACATTGAAGGGTCGATGGCCTCCATCCCCCCCCCCCCCCCCCCCCCCGTCTCCCACCTTCTCCTTGGCCCGCAGCTCGTCGAACATGTCCTGGATCTCCAGCTTCCAGTTGTCCTGCAGCGAGTGGAAGGAGTCTTGGGGCATGTCCTCCTGCACCTGGCGCTCCAGCGCCAGCAGCTGGGCCAGGATGGAGCCGAAGCTGGGCCTGCGGTGGGGGTCCTGGTCCCAGCACTCTGCACACACACACACACACACACAGAGAAACACGCATGATTACATGAACACACACAAACACACACACACGATCATATAGACATGTATGCAGACACTAATATGCACACACACACACACGCACAAAGTACGCAGACACTAAGGCCCAATCCCATTTCTACCCCTTACCCCTTAAAAACAAGGGGGAGGGGTAAGGGGAAGGGGTAGAAATGGGATTGGGCCTTAGGGTGCACTCACACTAGGCCATCTGTACCGTGCCCAAGTCCGTTTCACACCTGTGGAGGAATCGTGCTCAAGTCTAGATCGTTTGGTTAGTGTGAGCACGCCAGCCGTACTCAAGTCCACTTCCATTCCGTGGCCTGAGCACACTTGGGAGAGGCGTGCTCAGGCCACGGTACAGATGCTAATGAGCCGACACGCCCACACACACGGCTACGCAACCTGAGCTGGATGACGTATAGTCCATGCGACCCTTATTTCCCATTAAACAATAAACTTTACGGCTAGCGGTTCACGTTGGTGCAATAGTGAAGTTGAGTTTTTGATCAAAAATACCCGGTTCGCCACTCGTCACTTATTTTTTTTATGAATGAAAACACCCGTACTTGAGCACGGTTAGGTGTGAAACGGACTTGGGCACGATACAGATGGCCTAGTGTGAGTGCGCCCTAATAAGCATACACACACGCACGCACACACACAGACACACACACACAAAAGTAGGCCGACACTAATACGCACACAGTTGTTTGCACACACTCGCATAAAAGCACGCCGACACAGTCATATGCACACATTCACACACGCACACACGTACGCAGACAGACATATGCAAACACACGCACAACAACATGCATATATGCGTCATGAGTTATGAGTATAAGTTGTTGGTAAACTAGCTCTATAAAAGCACCCGTTGCACAAGTCCCACTGTTTCGGCCTTGATATCACTTCCTCCTGCAGTGCTGACATTAATCAACAGAGGAAACACATTTCCCTTCCTTTCGCCCCCGTCGCCACACAGCACAATTTGGCCGTATGACGCATCTAAAAAACATTCCAGCGGCTTCAGACTTCAAACTCTGAAGCCGCTGAGTTTTCCGCTCACGACTCCGCTCCTCGCCGTACGCATGTCACGGTTGCCGAGACGCATTGCGCGGTCGATTCTTGCGTCCCAGATCTAGACCGATAGTTTGCGAGACCAATCAGGGAAGGCGGAGCAGCTAAATGCTGAAAGGTTAAAAGCTACTTTCTCAGCGTCTTCATTTGGGCTAGCTGCTGACATCAAGTCACGTCACGCCGTTTAAATATGGAAAACAGGAAGGAGTGAACGAAGGTGGAATTTGAATCCAACAGTTCTGTCTTTTTTGGCAGAATGTGCTTGCAACACAATTGTTACGCAAATGTACAGGACACATTCAGGGCTGCAAATCAGGGATTCCGTACCATATTACCACAAAAATGTGAATGTAAATTATTCTACTTACACCACCCTTGCATCAAATTAATATGTAGTTATCATTACACTATCCTACAACTCAAAGTATGTTTCTAACCCTTCCCTCCCTCCCTCCCTCCTTCTCTCCCGATCTCCCTGAGAGAAACCGTCCCTCTCTTCCTGACAGTTGCTATGGTCCCAGGCCATAGCAACCTCCCACCAGCCCCCCCCCCCCCCCCCCCCCCCCCCCCCCGGTGACCGAGGTCGTACCTGACATGAGCTGGGCGAAGGGCTCGGGGCAGGTGGAGGGGATGGGGAGGGTCAGCTTGTTGACCGCCACGCCGTAGGCCACCGCAAGCCCGTCGATCCCCCGGTAGGGCACCTCGCCCGTCAGCAGTTCCCACAGCAGGACGCCGTAGCTGGGGAGGGAGAGGGGGGTGAGACGGGGGTCAGAGGGTGGTTGAGAGGGGGGTCAGAGGGTACTTGTGTGGGTGGGATACCGGTGTTTTTTTTTTTTTACTAATGCCCGTTTGTTACTAATTATGTGATGCAGACAATAAAGCAAAACGGTGTGTTCCAGTGCAGAGCTCCATCCTCAGAGCTAACGGGATCAGTCTGTATACTACAAAAATGATAATGTTCAATCGGCTTGTGACATCAGAAAAAAAGGTCTTCACACACACACACACACACGCGTGTTGAAGCTGGAGGGAAAGCGGGAACCAGAGAGACGAAGAACGAGGGAGACGAAAAACAGCAAAAAAAGATAAATGGAGAGAGACCGGGACAGGGTGGTGGGTAAAGAGGGAGGGAGAGAGGGAGAGATTGGACTTTTGAACGGACTTTCTGATGTTAAACAGATCTATTGGAGTTTGGTGGAGAATCGCAGTCGGGCCGAAACCCTTGGTATTTTTAAGAGCTATTTAATGATTAACTTCAGATCAATACCTCTGTGGTATGTTGGGTCACTTCTTCTACCACATGATATAGTGCTAGATGTCTCAACTTGGGACAGATTTCATTCTGGTCATGATGTTTCCATGACAAATTGTCTAAATATGTACCATCTGTCCATGGCAGGGTTACCTATTACAAACATGGTTGGCTGTGCGTGCAGCCAGGGGGAATTGAACCGTGCTGTTGCAAAAATCGACTGTGGTCACATTAGCGACTACAGCAGTGTTATAAATATACAAATATAAACAGCATTGTACTGCATTTTGTCTGATTCAGCCCGATGATGCAAGGATGAATTGCAATTTCCAGAGGCGAATGTGTTTGTTTTGGCTTTCTTTTCATATCACTGTGATGTAAATGATGTTTGTTTGTAGTGTCATTATAACATCGCTGACACAAAGATTATAATTTGACTGCATAAATAAATAACAGAATTGGCATTCTTGTCATTTTGAGAAAGGGTTAGAAGCCTTGCTTTAGTTAACTGGGTTACTTACTTATGCTGTTCATTAATTAACAAAACAAATCTCACTAATAAGAAATTGATAGCCTACACTTATCTGATAGCAAAGCCAGGTGTATCAAAGTAAATCTATGTGCATATAAATAATAATATTACAACTCAAATCCAGCCTTTGAAATAAATAATTTCTTGTATCTAGTATAGGGAATCAACCCCATGGTGTGTAAAAAAAAAAAAGTTATATCCCTGGCTTTTGGGATTGCCGAGTTCACGGCACAACAAATCCTAGCCATCTTGAAGGTTGTTTGTTTACTATTGTTTATGCCCCCTGGTTGCATGTGCTTGTCTGCTGTGAAGTGGCCCAGAAAACCTGTCTATGCAGTCAAGACTCAACACACACACACACACACACACACACACACACACACACACACACACACACACACACACACACACACACACACACACACACACACACACACACACACACACACACACACACACTTTGGGAAAATGCCTTTGTTTCATTTGATTTCAACATATACAGGGAATAACAACTGTTCAGCTCCAGAATACAAGGAGACACACACACAAACACACACGCACACACGCACGCATGCGTGTTTCCTTTCGTCCCAGAGTGGCTGAAAAAATCTTAAATCCGTATACATTTTGAATTTGTGGTTTGTATGTGTTTGCGGATGTGTGCATGTGAGCATGTGTGCGTGTGTGTTGCCAGCCCCCCGGCCCCTCCCAGGCTCTAGTAGAGTGTAGTGTAGTAACGTGGGGCCCCCGGCCCCACCCTGGAGGAAGGCAGCCGCACGCCTGCTAAGTGGCCCCTTTCTCTCCGTCTCTCCGGTGCTAAAACAGTCCTTTATTACAGCACAGAGCCCAGGGTCCTTGCTGGCTCTAGTGCTCCACCGTAGAGAGACCTCACACACAGACAGCACGGAGCCTGTAGTGGCCGTGGCCGCCTCCCATTGGTTGACCGTTTTGTGGGCCGATTGGTCCGTTTGATTGGCTGACTCAATACGTGAACATGCACACCAATGTGTCAACGACTGATACGAAAGCATAAGGTAAAACAGCTGATCGCCTATATGCATAAACAAGAGTTTTATATGCATAAACAAGAGATGAACAGAACATTTGGATGTATCCTCGACGGGCTTAGTGGTCATGCAAACGCGGTAATCTGAATGTCTAATACCTCACCATAATTACTACCTTACTTCATACCTGATTTATTGCGAATTCAATCCGATTGTTCAGCCTTTATCAAACTAAGATGTGTGTGTGCGTGCTCGCGTGCGTGCGTGCGCGCGCGTGCGTGCGCGTGACGTGTGTGTCAACGGGTTAGGGTTAGGGTTTCTGATTGGTTTATTGACACCCGCGGCTGATGCGGCCGTCTTGAGGCGTACAGGTGGACGGAAAGACGAAAGAGAGTGAGTGAGTGAGTGAGTGTGTGTGTGCGCGACGTCACACAATTGACCACATATTGGAGACGTGGACGCAAACACATCGTCATGTCATCGACACAAAAGGTGCACACAATCAAACGACACACCGAAGGAGTGTGTCATTCCGTCTGCCCTTCGGCAAGCCGGTCCGTCCGTCCGTCCGTCCGACCGTCCGTCCGTCCGTCCGTGCCAGTAGTAGACACAATAGGACAGTGTGCCCAGCCACACGTCTCCCTCCACACAGCGCACACAGCAGTCCTTTGAAGCAGCCGTCACATGTCCACCCCTCCCCTCCACCCCTCTCCCTATCCCCTCCCCCCTCTCCCCCCCTCCTCTCCCTATCCCCTCGCCATCAGTCCATCTCCCTCTCTCTTCATTAACTCGTCTGTTTCTTTTGATGGGGTCCCGACTGTGAACATCAACACCGACCCCTGCTGCACAACAGGGGGGGCCCCCCACCCAGGGCCGACCCCGACCAATCAAAAGTGGCCGCAGTCTGCGATCTATGAGAGGAAGACCGCTCGCGTTGTTTCGAATGACCAAAAAAAAAAAAAAACTAACCAATAATTTCATCATTGATAATTATCTTTGGGGAGTCATTCTGCACCCCACGCGCTCAGACGCCCAGCGCGTGCTCCACCCGCGGCGCCCCACCCGACCCCCAGCGGGGGGGCCCATGCGTACCTCCAGACGTCGCTGCCCTTGGAGAAGGTGGAGGCCTTGATGACCTCGGGGGCCATCCAGGCGTAGGTGCCAGCGGTGCTCATCTTGGTGGTCTTGTGCCACTCCCTGGCCAGGCCGAAGTCCGTGATCTTCAGCGTCAGCCCCTCCATGCACTCGTCCTCGATGGGCTGGGCCAGCAGGACTGAGGGGGAGAAGGGGGGAGAGGGGGGGAGACATGTCAGAGAGGTGGGGAGGGAGGATGGAGGTAGGGAGTCGGGCTGTGCAATTTATCGAATTTTTATCGTTATAAGCGATTTCTAAGTATAGTAAGTAAATCTATTTATTCATTCAATGTTTTATAGAAATTGCGGAAACGGCTGGATAAATATTTGTACATTATTTTCTATTTTAAAATTGTGTGTATTTTTTTAAGGGGAAATAGTCCACCCCAACTTTAACTTTTGTGCATCTGCATCAAAACAAATTGATCTTACCCAACAATATACAACTTCTCCCGGTAATAGCCATGATCCCTTTAAGCAAAACATAGTGTGTTCAAATGGATCATCAGATACTAGCTTGTGGGTCTCCTGTGACCCCGCATGCATATCAGGGGCCCCGGATGGGGTTCCTGAGCCCGAGGATAGGAATTACCGGGATAGCCCCAAATCACATTTACAGCCTCAAAGGGCTTCACGGGTAGCCTAAAAATCTAGAGGCCCCTAGCGGCAGCAAATTTAATTTGCAGCCAGGGAGGACTAGCCTTCTGTCGTCGTTTTTCGCTGCTAGAAACAGAAAATGGGACAGGCCAATCAGATCGCGAGGGGCGGAATCGAGCCGAATGACGACAGAGCTGCGACGGTTCCGTGTTAAAGGTAAACAATAATGGCTGCTGCTGCTGGCGAACAGCTGTCTTTCGACCCGGCTTTGGCCGCGACTCTTCAAGACTTGAAGTTATCATTTTCTTTGGGAAATTAACAAAGAACTGCACTGAAGTCTTTCCTGGAAAAGAAAGATGTATTCTGAGTTTTGCCGACCGGATACGGTAAAAGTTTCCTCGTTGGTCTCCGTTCTCTCAACCCACCATTCGCAACACTTCCCCATGGAAATTTCCGTCGCTCTGACTACGTCACCTTCTTCGTTGCTCTGATTGGTTGCAGCGCTATCCTATTGCGTGCAGAGGGAACTTGAAAGACAACCGTTTATCCCGACCACACTGCCACCGTACGAGACCAGACCCAATATCTTTCCGATATGGGTCTGGCTTGCCAGGCTACTTCACGGGGCCATCTATTATGAAACCCTTCCAAGAAAAGGGAAAAGTCCCTTAATCCCATTGTAAACCTTGAGGAACACAGAATAGGGCGGTCCCTCCTTCAAGGGGTGGTTAGGAGTGCCTTCATGTCCAGGGAGTACAGTAGCATGGTTCAAGTATGTGTCAAGAAGGGAGGATGGAAACAGACGGGGGGGAGGGAGTATTGGAGAGATGTTCGGAAGAGAAGGGAAGGCGGGAGGGAGGAAGAGAGTTATGGATGAGGGCAGGAGGTAGGGGAGGGAGGTAGGAAGAGAGTAAAGGATGAGGGAAGGAGGTAGGGGAGGGAGGTAGGAAGAGAGTAAAGGATGAGGGAAGGAGGGAGAGAGAGGAAGAGACGTGGAGAAAAAGAGAGTTAAGGGTTGAGGGAGGGAGGCATGGAGAGAGAGGGAGGGAGGGAGGAAGCAAGGGAGGGGAGAGAGAGAGATGGGGAAGTGGGAACGGAGGAAAGGGAAGAAAGGAGGTGCAAGTGAGAATAGCAGGAACAGGATGGATGGAAGAAAGGAAGGAAGACGATGGAGGATGAAAGTAAGGAAGGAAGGAAAGGTGAGGAATAAAGGGAGGAAGGATGAAACCATATGGATGTAGACGTTTTTTTTTGTAAGGATCTGTACGGATGGCGGGGGCGAAAGAAAGACATTGTTACACGGATCTACTTGACGTCTCGACATAACGCACGCACGCACAGACACACACACACACACACACCAATCGCACACAAACAACCGCACACAAACAACACTCATCTCCCTTTCCTCGCTCTTTACTCTCAGTTCCTCTTCTGCTTTTCTTGAAATAATTTTATATCTAGAGAAGCAAATCTGGAACGATCTCTTACATTCATCTCACTCTTTCTCCCTCTCCCTCTCTCTCTCTTCCTCCCCCTCCCTCCCTCCCTCTCCCTCCTCTCTCGCCATCACCAATGGTGTCTGCCGCGTGATCTTTCCCTTGAGTCTCACGCCTCCCTTACATGACTCCTTCGGTTAAACACGCAACCTGCTGAACTCTGATCATGAAGACGCTGACGACGATGATGAAGATTATCCACATTGTAATACAATGGGTTGGAAGTCTTCAATGAAGCAGTATGGAGTATGTGGACGACGCAGAAGTAGAAACAGGGTTATGGCAGGGTCATCAAAGATGCATTTAGAAGGTAAACAGAAGCCACAAGCAAAGAGAAAATAACATTTGCCACCATAAGAAGCGGTGGAAAAGGTCTACTTCCTTATTAGAAATTAAGAGAACAATTGAAGAACAATAGATCTATTGTTGAAACAATAGATTCAACAATAAATTGAAGAACAATAGACAACAATCTAAATAGATTTTTTGATTGCCTAATCCAAAATGACTTAATGTTCAATCATTTTGCAAATGTTTTTTTACCAAGGTGAGGCTAACCACAATCTCAAGCATGCAATCACATATTGGAGTAGCTACGATAGATAGCGTTGCGGAACCAACGATTCTAAATGGAATTCACTGAAAAGAGACCGCAGGGTAGCTGTAGGATTCAGAGCACTAGGTCTGTAGGATAAACAAACAACAGCTCACAGAGAAAGGGAGAACGCGAGAAGAAGAAAGATGACAACAGAGAGGACAATAATAAATAACAAAGAAAAACGACATTGACTCAAAATCACATGATCACGTTTGGAATGATTTCCTGCAACATGCATATAAACAACATGTATCCTCTACACATGCACGCACACACACAAACACACAAGGTCACACACACACACACACACGCACAGGACTAGCCATGCGCACCAAGGAGAGTATGCAGGGCACAGGAAGGAATGCAAGTGATTATGGGGAAGCTCGCGCGCGCGCGCTCTCTCTCTCTCTCTCTCTCTCTCTCTCTCTCTCTCTCTCTCTCTCTCTCTCTCTCTCTCTCTCTCTCTCTCTCTCTCTCTCTCTCTCTCTCTCTCTCTCTCTCTCTCTCTCTCTCTCTCTCTCTCTCTCTCTCTCTCTCTCTCTCTCTCTCTCTCTCTCTCTCTCTCTCTCTCTCTCTCTCTTCCCCCCTGTAGTTTTTGTGAGTTTTTCCAAGTCCATAAATATCATCTATATATTCATGCCACATGAAAGTAAACAGAAATATGAACTCTCGCAGCCACGACGACAAGCACACACGGAGCCGCACACACGGAGCCTCTCACACACGCAGACATCCTGCCTGGGAACATCCAGTGGCAGCGTTTTGGATGTCACAATGGAATGCTTTGCCGGAGGTCGCTTTGTCTATCAGGCCTGTGTGTGTGTGTGTGTGTGTGTGTGTGTGTGTGTGTGTGTGTGTGTGTGTGTGTGTGTGTGTGTGTGTGTGTGTGTGTGTGTGTGTGTGTGTGTGTGTGTGTGTGTGTGTGTGTGTGTGTGTGTGTGTGTGTGTGTGTGTGTGTGTGTGTGTGTGATCGGTTGGCAAGGTAAGGGGACAAAGCTCCAGCACAATGAAGTTACAGTACGTTGCTAATGCTACACGCTAACAATGTGTCGTTAGCCATGCCTAGCTAAATGCCTCATCCAGGTCTATGGATGTCATGACGTCGAAGGTGAACATTAAGAGGAATAACATTTCCTCTCTTTGACTTCAGGTGCAGAAAGACCCAAAGCTGTTGCACCATGCAGCGGCGAGGTGAATCTCCACTTTAACACAAGCCTTGTGATCCTAAGTCAGGCCCACTAAGACAGAGACCCAACCCACCCCTATGTGTACAGTCGGGCAGGGGGAGAGAGAAAACTTTGTTTAACCCTAAGGCAGGAAATCAATTCCTGGTGTCAGAGTCAATGTTGGGGCCCATGCTTCTGACCCTGGGGGAGGGGGGTGAGGGTGAGAGATATAGATTATACTTAGAGAGATAGAGATAAGTCAAAGGCCTTAGGCTTTTAGAGTCAGGTTGAGCTCAGGCTGTGCCCCAAACTGAACCCTACTTTAGTAGAGATGCATTTGTTCTTTGGTTTAACCCAAAAGACGTAAAGCACGAAGTTCTGTTCACATTTGTAAAGCGACCAAACAGAATCACATTGTTCCACCGCCTGCTTGCACAAACCATTCCAGGAAGTGACTCCAAGAATAAAAGACATCTCCCAGGGTGTTCATAAAGTAAGCTACAACATGAAATTAGAAAGGTACATGAGCCTTTCCTGGCAGGTGTTGGCGTTGATTAGCCAGTACTTCCAGTAAGTGAATACAAGACTACAAAACTACAATTCCCAGGGTGACCGTTTCAAAAAGCTAGAACAACATGAAATACAAATGTCCAGGCTTCTTTCCTGTTGGGCCTGTCGTCTGGCCAGACGCTCCAGGAAGAGGAGGTCAAGAGGTGTGTCATGTGATCACACACAAACAGGAGAGGAAGAAGGGACTGACAGAGAGAGAGAGGGGTGTGTGTTGTTTGCATTGAGGAGCAGCCAGACTCCAGCGGAAAGGGAAGAGTACAACAACAGAAAAGAGAAGGAATAAAGCAGATGGAGAAGGAGGAAGGGAGTGGGTGTTTGAAGGAAGGAAAGGAAAGATGGTCATGAAGGAAAGGAAAGGGGAAAGACGAAGGGGGGAGGACGGACGGACGGACAGACGAGACCCGTCTCACCGCTGAGTGAACGGTAGCCATTTTGGATCCGTCAGACAGAGTTAACCGAGGTCAGTTCAGAAATGGAGAACTCAGACGACACACACACGATTGCGTGTGCAAACGGAGAAGTTCATATGCAAATCTCACACACACAACAGGCTGGGCTATATTCGTCTGCATCACTTCTTGGATGCGGCAAGAGTTCAGTTCACCCAGGCGTGGTCGTATCCTCTCAAAGAGAGCTCTCTGCAATGGCTGGGACGTGTCGAACCTACCGCCATATCCAAACCGCTTTGAAAACTCCCAAAACACGAGCTCATTAAGGGGAAACGCAACACAAACGCAAACGCCACGACAGGGCGGCAGTAGCTCAGGAGGTACAGCGGGTTGGCTGGTCACCGCAAGGTTGCCAATGAGTGTCGCGGGGCCCTGAGCAAGGCAATATTGTAAAGGGCTTGGGATAAAAGTGCTATGCAAATGCAGCCCATTTACAACACAATCGCTTTGAGCGTCCACGGATGTTGACCATGAAACCGCCCTACTATCATTATGCACCGCAGTACAGAATGTTAATTGCCTGGCTTCGCCTACACAGGTGGAAAAGGAAAGATATTGCCTGTTTGAGTTGTTTTATTACAGATTACATTGTATGCCTAGCGTCAATTTGTGGATTCAATCGGCAGCTTGAAACGGCATTCCACAGTTTGCTTGGCAAGAACATCAAATAATTTCACGACGCTGATAAGACCTGACGCAAGGGAATTTAGCTCTTTAAAGTTTACTTATGGGGGAAAAAAGGTTAAGGCTATCCACACTCTGTTCCCTTGTGCATTTTGAATTTGCAGAGTGTTTCTTGGGTACGCAGTGTGTTTCGATATGTCTCGCAGTGTTCATCGCATACCTCTCTCACCTCTTACGAACAACCAACAGCGCCCCTCTCTCAGAATGGTCTGCTCTGCTGAGATGAGGTGACCTGGTGGGTATGGGTCGACTCATTGATGGATAGGGGACGACGTCAAAGCTTTGTAAAACTTTGTAAATCAGCTCCATTTTTTGCTGACTCTGCAAACATATTCCGTAGCACCCACCCATGAACCACCCCTTCTTTGATTCAAGTAATGAACTAGGAATTGGTAACTTTTAAAAGCACAAATACGTGTAATAAATTACCTATTTGAGGAAGACCTGCTATTGATTTCGTCGACATTCATCATTGTGTTAGCAAATGCAAATGCATGTCGCGCGACATGCATTTGCGCAATTATGCTATGAGGCGCCTCATAGCATAATTGATTATGGAATAAGAAAGGAAAGGACTTTGATTGGCTTAGGATATAGCCAATGAAGCGCAGTGAATCGGCAGCATTAGGAAAGTAGATTTAGGTTAGATATCACAATTTGGCCAAAATATGACTTAGCCAATAATGCTATGAGGCTACAGTATGCTATATTTGTTTGATTTGAAAATCAGCAGCGACCTGCATTCACTTAGTTCGGTAAAGAAGTCACCCTTTAACCAGGGCTGCATCTTCCCTGAGTCTGATTGTCTTGTTGATATGGAATTTTGATAGGGAATGTTGATATGGAATGTTGATATGGAATGTTGAAACGTTATGTTGATGCTTCTCCTCTTGGGACAAATCAACGAAAGAAAAAAAACAACAATGCTACAGGGGCAGCAGGTCTCCATGACAACGGTTGTTTAGAATTGTTTGACGGTCGCTTGGGAAACAAAGCAACTCTGTGTGTGTGTGTGTTTTTGTCTGTGTCTGCCTCTGCGTCTGTGTGTGTATGTCTGTGTGTGTAAGGCTGTGTGTGAACGAGCTACCAGGCTAACGCTAGGTTGTGGCTAACCTGTGGATGGATTTTGAACATCAACTCTGAAAATCTCAGGGTCCCTGGTATAGTCCCAGGAAACCATGTGAGAGACAAAAAAATATATTTGTTAAAGAGAGAAAGAGTAAAGAGAGAAAGAGTAAATAAGAAATGTCTGAACACAAAACTCATGATACACGAAACCTAAGCGAACTGCTGAATATTTTTTGAAGCAGATTGGCCATTCTATATATCTTTACACGCATGTATTTTTTATAATAATAGTAAAAACTATAGCATAGTAATAGTAAGGTACAGAAAATCGTGATTCGTTACTCAGAGTCGGTAGCCAGGTAGAGGTATTGCTCGTGATACAGAACATTTAGACCCAGCCCTGTTCCAGGCTTTGGTGACGATTGAGCCAGCAAGTTCATTACAATTAATCATCACCCGCCATACTGTACACAAAGACACCATAGACACCGAGTCTCGCCCCACACGCTCAACTCCTTCAGACAACCAGCTGAGAGAGACAGAGATGGAGGAAGCACCATCCATTGGATTGTCATGTGATTGCGTCGCCACCGTCGCCAAGGCAACAACGTGACGTAACGGTGTGTGTGTGTGTGTGTGTGTTTTTTGTGTTTTTTATGCGATGGGACTTCACAAAGCGAGACGAGAGTGGGTGTGAAAGAGACAAAGAACCAGGGGATGAAATGAAGTCTCTGATAATGGACCGCATTCATCCACGTCCCGTTGGCTAGGGCCCCGCCCCCTTCAGCTCCCCACTACTACCCAATCAGAGAACAGTCGTACCTGCTGTGCGTTTGTGTGCGTGCGTGCGCGTTTGGGCCTCGTCAATCCACACCTGGGTTAATAACCTCTGCTTAGCTGATGGGTCCACTCAACCTCAACGCCGTTTTCGTTCTTATATTGCAGCGATCGTTCGTCGCTAGAAGACATACCCAGCGAGGGGATGGATGATGTTCAACTCCCAGCCAAGAGGTGCTGGGTTCTTCCACACCCCTGATGCCCCAGTCTAACCAATAGGAATGTTTCACCAAGATGCTGCCTGCTCCTGAACAACCTGTCTCTGTATTCACTGTCTAACCCCTACCTGCTCCTTAATGACCTGTCTCTGTATTCACTGTCTAACCCCTACCTGCTCCTTAATGACCTGTCTCTGTAGTCACTGTCTAATCCCTACCTGCTCCTTAATGACCTGTGTCTGTGTTCACTGTCTAACCCCTACCTGCTCCTTAATGACCTGTCTCTGTATTCACTGTCTAACCCCTACCTGCTCCTTAATGACCTGTCTCTGTATTCACTGTCTAACCCCTACCTGCTCCTTAATGACCTGTCTCTGTAGTCACTGTCTAATCCCTACCTGCTCCTTAATGACCTGTGTCTGTGTTCACTGTCTAACCCCTACCTGCTCCTTAATGACCTGTCTCTGTATTCACTGTCTAACCCCTACCTGCTCCTTAATGACCCGTCTCTGTATTCACTGTCTAACCCCTACCTGCTCCTTAATGACCTGTCTCTGTATTCACTGGCTAACCCCTACCTGCTCCTTAATGACCTGTCTCTGTATTCACTGTCTAACCCCTACTTGCTCCTTAATGACCTGTCTCTGTATTCACTGTCTAATCCCTACCTGCTCCTTAACGACCTGTCTCTGTATTCAATATCTAACCCCTACCTGCTCCTTAAGGACCTGTCTCTGTATTCACTGTCTAACCCCTACCTGCTCCTTAATGACCTGTCTCTGTATCCACTGGCTAACCCCATCATAATGACATTGAACTGAATTCACTGCCAGTCACTTCAGATTAAACTAAATGTGTCAACTTAATAGTTGACACAAATAACACAAATAGCAAAAGAATGCCTTTGTACCTTTACCTTGCTACCTGCCTGGCACACCTTAATCTTGCTCCTCCCTCTTCAGTCCAACTCAATTTAGAACCCCCCCTCCCCCTCCCCCTCTCCCTCCCTCCTGTGAAACTGGCTGACCCCTATGTTTTGCTCTGCTCCACTACTTCTCTATGTCTCTCTCCCTCTCTCCCTCTCTCTCTCCGGGCCTGTGGGCGAGCAGAGAATGCTGGCAGGGGCGGGGGCTTTCCCCAGGAAGAACGGGAGCATTGTCGTGACCGACACACACACACACACACACACACACACACACTCCTGCACTGCTATCAACAGAAAGGTCGAGGCCAGGGGCTGACAGGCAGTCTGGCAAATAGTGTGTGTGTGTGTGTGTGTGTGTGTGTGTGTGTGTGTGTGTGTGTGTGTGTGTGTGTGTGTGTGTGTGTGTGTGTGTGTGTGTGTGTGTGTTCAAATGGAGAAGGGAGGGAGGGGGAAGATAATTAGGGCACATGAAACATCAACTTAGGTAGCGAAACCAAGGCCGCTTCTCCTGTTAAGAGTCCCACTATGTTTTAATATCTCACTTTATCCATACAAGTTAACGCTTATAAACTTAATACGAGTGATGCTTATCATTCAGAATTAGCATTCCTATTTTTCTAATTTAAAACAAACAAGAATAGTCTAATTGACATCCTCCCTGTTAGGGTTGATGAATGTGTGTTCAAAGTCTAACATGTCAGGTGAAACACAGGTTGGGGGGGGGGCTGTTCTTGAAAACGGTCACTTATTAACCCATGGTCTCATACCACCAGAATGTTGCGGTTTCCATAGCAACCCGGGAGGTCATCGACCACCTTTGGAAGCAAACGTGTTTAGAGAGTAAAGGAAATCGATTGGAGGGGGAGCACGCAAGCAAATGTGGCATAAATGTGGCTTATGTTAAATCCTGTTAAATAAGTCAAAGTCAAATCATAAAAATGTTGGGGGGTTTCCTTTGCCTAATCCTTCAAGTTTGGCTGACAAGGGATTTGAGTGTTGAGCATTTAGCATCATTAGCATCGTAAGCATACAGCCTTTTAAGCACCGTTGGCATTTTCCCACTTAGCCCCTTTAGTATTTAACGAATTGATGTGAAATCGGAAAACCAAGCAGGAGCCAATAGGGTGACTTTTAAAACAATGCGCGTGCATTGGAAGCAAACTCAAATTGTGATTCTGGAAAGGGAGCGGGTCCAAGAATCCTTCGCCGGTGAAAGTAAAGTTTCACACGGTTCGATCGCAAGTGGGTGGGGTTCTGGAGTTTGGGCCAAGTTTTAGAATCCACTCCACTTCCTGTGAGGTCCGGCTATCTAACACCACCTCACCCCTCCCCAACCACACCAGCCTTTTATCTCTACCCCAGTGAAGTCGTTATGGCGCCTGCTTACATTCACACAAACAAACAAGACCAAACCACCCTTACACACAGATCCATCACACTCACTATCAACACACAAGTAAAACCTATTTTGGACCGCATCGTTGATTTGGATTACAAAACAGTTGGGCCCTAGAGCCTTTTGCCTTTGATGTCAAAAGGCTCGTTATACTCTCACAAATCAGTGAGGGTTGTGAGTTACACTCTCACAAACATCTGATTAATATAAATAGTCTAAAGATGAGCAGAATTCTGGACGAAATCTTTAAACTTTGAAGAATTGTCTGTCAAGGTTTCAACACCATGTAGAGTACAATTAGTTAAACCCCCTTCTGAAAGCTCCATCCACTCAAACAAATACATTTCCGTTGGGTAGAAATCTCCGTCATGAAACAGGAAACAAGGCGAAACTCCGCCTCTTCAGATGTTGGTTTCCGGCCCAGGCTCTGTGCAGCCTCCCCCCCAGAAGTCCTGCTGTAACGTCGTAGGACTGCTGGGTCCGAGATTAGGCTCCTTGACCAAGTAGCCACACTGTTGATCATTCAATTAGTCATGATTTAGCAGTTGAAATCCCCCTAGGGTGACTTTAAAGTGAATTCAGCGACAGGTAGGTTGTACAGGGAAGACATCTGGCTCAAGGATTTCTACAGGTAGACCGCAGACACATTTAACTTAAAATCAAACACCCGTGCCCCCAGACTAGACTTTTCCATTGCACGAAAACAATGGGCCACACATCTCCACATGGCCCCAACCTTCTTCCCCGGGTTGTTTTCCTACAAGGTGGGCCTCCTCCGAGTCCTTATCTGTTCCTCCGGCAGAACATGCAACCTTCGAACTCTGACCTTTACCGTGGAGTTCTTCCATTGATGTGCTTTTGTTTTCATTCTGCTTTAAACACACACACACACACACACACACACACAGACACACACACACACAGTCGTCTAACAGACAGGTAAGTAGGGGTTTGGGTGTCTCTCAAGGATGCCGACAGCTAGACCCTTCATTAGACTCTTCAGTACCTTTGGGTGGTGGGGGGAGGGTAGAACAGCCCCAACATCTACACTATCCTCCTGCCTGGAAATCAAAGAGCGCTGAGCTAAGCTACAAATGACACACTTCACTCGCCACTCATAAGTCAGGGGCCTTGTGGCACCACACACACACACACACACACACACACACACACACACACACACACACACACACACACACACACACACACACACACACACACACACACACACACACACACACACACACACACACACACACACACAGCGGCTGACATCTCAACTCCCCCTCTGCTCCACTGTGCCAGTCTAAATGGCAGAGCGCATGTATACACGGCTTACACGCACACAGAAAATATGTTTTCCTCATATTTACTTTCCCCCACGGGCGTTATGGGTGTTGCTGCTTCCTGACAAGACTGTTTTTCCCCATCTCACGGCATGGAATGCTTAGGATTCGGGTGCTCAAGTGGCTTTGAGATTTGTTTCTCACCAACGTTGGGTAATTGACACTAGTGGGGGGCTTAGCCACTTCAAACACACTGAATAAAATACCAAAGCCCACCCCATTTTGGTAATCCAGTTTATTGAATCAAAGTGGGGTGGTGGAGGTTACTCTGAAACCATGCTGGGTTCCTGTCATCCGCACAGGAAAGACAGTCGACTGCAGTAGAAGGAAGTGTATCTGGGTTGAGGATGCCCTTATTTCCTGTACCTGGATGCCTTCTGTGCAATCTGCGTTTCAATCGACTCATCTCCAAGCTGAAACGGCTACATGTGGATGGGTTGGAGAAGGAGTTTGAACGCCATGGGAGTGCAAGCGTGCGGTGCATGTGGAGCGAGCAAGGGAGTGCATCAGTTATCGCACACAGCACAAACAGAAGGCCCGTACACACACACACACACACACACACACACACACACACACACACACACACACACACACACACACACACACACACACACACACACACACACACACACACACACACACACACACACACACACACACACACGGGTTTGCCTGAAGGAAAACAAGCCGAGGGATGTATCCGTTTGTTCACTAAATGGCAAAAAGCAAGAGACTGAGAGAAACATCAAAGAAAATATTCATGCAAGAAACAACATTGACATTTCTGCTGAGGCTGGGCTCTTTGATTTCCAACCAATCCCGGATCTTCCCTGACCAATAGCAGCATATCAGCATAAGCATCAGCATGCCCATCTCTTGCGATAACTTCATTTAAATCCATTATTGCGAGAGTTCCCCTTTAACGATGACTATGATGCCCACATTTGGTCTCATGTCTCTAAGCTAAGCTACTATTTCCCATGTTGTCTTCTTTATCCAAAGGGCCATGCAGTGAATTCAGCTACATGTCATTAAAGGGGACATATTATGAACACAACACTTTTCCATACAAACTTTGAAAAAAGTCTGTACATGATTTTTTGAGTGAGATTTGCATTTCTGAACGTACCCCGCCTACAGTTACCAAACGAGCAAGTCAGTTTCGGCGCAACCGCCTACATAGGAAGGAGGCACAGTTGAATATTACCTCCCACTTCCCTCCAATCAGATCATAGCTTTCCCCCAATTCTTCTCAACCATGGCCGAGATATCCCCCACTATGAATCTTTACTTGTTGTGGAAGTGCCAGAGACGTCAGACGCAGTCTTTATGATTAATAATATCATCCGAGGCGCACATAGCTTTTGGCCGTGATATTAGACATAAAATTATATAAATACCCATACATAATAATATTATTAAATTATATTATATTATAGAAATATAGAGCTCCAGGAGCCCTGGAGATAAAATTGATCTCTAGCAAACAGCTGGAACTCGAATACCATGTTTACTTGTTGGGAAAACACCATAATATGTCTCCTTTAAGGAGCAGGCAGGTGTGAACCCCGAACCTTCCAGGAGTCAAACACCCAACCAATTATACCATCCATTCCTGACCCAACCTTACAGGAGGTTTGTTACACAAAACCATCTGAGAAGTGGTCCTTGGAAACGATTTGAATAGGGGGAGCCACTTCCGAATATTACCCAGCAAGAGGTTGGATGAAACATCTGTCCATCACCGCCCTTCACCAATCACGTGGATCGGGTCTGAAACGCTGTGGTCCGGCCACAAGCGCATGACTTGAAGGCTGCAGGATGGAGTCTTGTGTGGTCGCGATCTCGTTGAATCCAGCATAAGACTAGACTCCGGCCTCCACTGCTAAAATGTTTGGATTAAAAATAGCCTCACTGTGGTGTTTTAACTCAATCTCAACAATTTGATGACTGCAAAATATAGGAGTCGGACACCCTAAACTCCAACGATAGACTTCAAAACAGTTCTCTGGAGCTGCCTATAAACAGTGTGCGATACTGCGAATCAACCAGATCCCCTTTGTGTTTGAGATGTCAACGGCCGGTTTCCAACGCAACCTCACGATATTACCCAACACAGCTCCTTTTGATATAACCTCACCCCTGCCCTGTCCCCGTCCCCCTCCCCCTCCCGCCCCCACAACAGGATATAGCTCTGGTGACAACAAAAGGAGCTTGAAAGATGCAGGAGGGGAGACAAGCTGGGACAGGCCAGAGGAGAAGAGGAAGAACCACAACTGAAAACACACAGGCGAGGGACCAGACCCCATCACAGAGGGGAGGGAGGGCAGCAGGGCCAGAGACTATGGCTATGGGTTCACCGCGTCTGACTTCACATACAGGTACAGGTTGTAGTACAGGTACTACAACCAAAGGGCCCCCTGTGAAGTGTGTGTGTGCGGAGGATGGATGAGGGACGGAATCCTTGCCGGACCTCAATCGTTACAGGGTGAGGTCCCCCCCCCCCCCCCCCCCGCCCCAGCCCATTCTGCTCCCTAGTGGAACCAACTGAAGATATAGCCAATCCCTTCGTGAAACAGAGAGAGCTTTTTGGAAAAGTTGAAAAGAAATGGATGTCCCGAGCAACGTTCCATCACTAGAGTGCGTTGTGCTCAGTCCACGAGACTGGGGACAATATTTAGGACTTCCGGCGACTTTGATGAATTATTTTTAGCCAAGGACAAGAAGGACGATGGGGTAGGACAGTGTTGAGTGGCGCACACGACTTCTGCATATCGCCGCATCATTATGCATGTCTGCCCTTCAGACTTTACTTCTGATTGGTTTTGCAAGGCAGGTCTTTTTTTTTTTTTCTAACCCAATTTCAGCAACAAAACCTGGGAGATTGTCAGCAGTGTCTTGTTGAGCAAAGCATTTAGAGACTGAGTCCAGGGGGTCAGGTTTGTCTCTATAAAGATAGTCACCAAGCTCATTAGCAGTAGTTTGAAGCATAACAACAGTTAGGAATCCCTGTAGTGCAGTGTGGGTGTCTGGCAGTGGGGTCTCGCCCAGGGCAGGCCAGAGAGGGAGATAAGAATGTGTTAATAAAATGATAATCATCAGATATGCGAGTCCAACTCCCTCGCCTACACTACAACTTCATTGTCACGGGCCAGCCACTGCCAGAGGAAAACGTCTCGCTGGTCGTCACGGTGACTCTTAGTTTTTTTCCCCTTCTTTTTTGATGGGCTTTCACAATATCGGTTTGAATTTGGTCAGCTGTGTGCTCTCACGCACCCGCCAGGCCAGTGACATTCACATGACTGAGTAACGCGTTTACTAAGAAAACACATTTCTCAAATTGTGCATGTATGACAACCTAATAGTCATTGTGAACCCGAAATGTATTTTTCCATAATCACCATGGAATCCGCACACACAAACGAAAAGGTATATTGTTGTTCATTGTCACCAACAACATTTGCTTATGAAAAAGCAAAATGGCCTCATTTTTTTGTTGGCCTGGGTTGGAGCCGGTACATCGTGTTCTTCTCCTGCCGAGCTTCCTCCTCACCTTTCTTGGCCACTTAGCAAATACTTCCTGCACTCCTCATTGTAATCCGCGACATGGTGGCAAACTGGGGAGTGCTTGTATCGCCGGCTGACTCAGAACACTGCACTGTGCCGAGTCAGGGGAATTCCACTGGTTAGCAGGAGAGATACCGATAGCGCGTGAACTGGCAGCCGTTTACTTTTTTTGCTGGACTTTAATTCCTCTGCCCGTGACTTGGTCTAGTGGCAGTCTGTTGCTGCCACTGGGTACTACTTCTATGTAGACGGCTATGGCAGAGCTACACAGTGGGTCACTCTCTACGCCACTGCTTGCATAGGGGATGCTGAAAATAGTTTACCAAACCAGCAGCAACAGTCACTTATTCAGTTACACCTGGTGATCTTTATAGCCGTACAAATTAACATTTGGGCTATTATGCCAACCTCCCAAAACAAGTCTTAGCATAAAAGAACCAGAAGAAAAGGCAGAAGCAGGCCATTCGTAGCATACCACCACCTCCCCCTTACCCTTTCAGGCATAAGGTCTCTGTGGAAGTCGTGTGCTAGAACTTGACATGGAGGATTGTAACCTACTGTTGTCAGACAGACATGCTAGGGGTCAGATTTTCTAGTACCTAATGTTGTTAAGACCTGCAGGTTAGGGTTATCTGTGGTTGTGCTAGTACTCACTGTTGTTGGACTACCCCAAACTCTATCAGGGTAAATGTTGTTAAGACCCGCGGGCTGGGGTTAGCCATGTTGTGCCCTAGTACTCACTGTTGTTGGACTTGAGGTCGCGGTGGATGACGGGCACGATGGCGTCGTTGTGCAGGTACAGCATGCCGCGGGCGATCTGCACCGCCCAGTTCACCAGCACCAGCGGCGGGATGCGGCGCCCGGCCAGCGCGCGGCTCAGCGGGCCCCCGGACGCGTACTCCATGATGAGGCACAGGTTGGGCTCGCGCAGGCACACGCCCTTCAGCGCGATGATGTTGGGGTGCGTGAACATGGCGAACAGACGCGCCTCCTGGCACACGTTCTGCGCCGTCACGCTGATGTCCTCGTCGGGGTCCTGCCTCGCGGCCTTCACCGCCACCAGCTCGCCGCGCCACATGCCCCGGTACACCTTCCCGAAGCCCCCCACCCCGATCACCTCCTTCAGCGTCAGCTCCCGGAAGTCCACCGCCTTGGGCTCGAAGGCGCCCACCACGGCCGGCGCCAGCTCCCCCACCACCACGCCGCCCGCCGGCAGGGCGCCGAAGCCGCAGCCGTTGGGCTTGAAGGAGCCGTAGTTGGACGGGAAGATGCCCACCTTGTTGTTGACCTTGCCCGCCCACCAGCCCTCGTCGCCGGAGATCTCAGAGTCCAGCGACAGCACCTCCACCAGGTCGCCCTTGCGCAGGGTGAGCTCATCCTTGCAGGACGCCTCGTAGTCGAACAGGGCCGTCCACACCGGGTTGGAGAAGTTGCCCTTCTGCGACTGGTCCAGGTTCTTCCAGTTGGACAGCGTGAACATGCTCTTCAGCGGCTCCATGAGGCCCTCCGCCAGATGTTTTGACTGGGTCTGACTCTGTGGCCCGGGGCGTCGAAGATAAAGTACAAAAGAGTACTCTGTGTGGCGCCGCACTCCGGTTCCCGACTTTCTTGTCGGTTCATCAGGGACCAGCGGACTGCTTTTGAATACCCTGCCAGAGTAGTAGGCTACAGAGGGATCATGGAATAAGACAATAGCAAGCGTCTTTCACTCGGGCCAACGTTGACAGCCTGAGTGTCTGTCTAAATTAGCCATCGTCCCACAAAACAATTAATGTTAAGGATTCTGCCAAGGGGGTTTAAGAGCTAAATGTCCCCATTGAATTCCTCTCTCTTCAAACTAATGGGATGGGGACTTCCCCAATGTATAGTTTGAACACAATATGCAGCCTACATAGTCACCTTACCGTCAATAGATAAGCTCCACTTATTCCTTCATTTGAATGGAGGGGACCAATATATCACCTCCAGCTAAATGACAACCTCCACTGGGAAACGTTCACACTATCAATCCAACCGTATTGTTTCAAGTGCATTTAGCTGTCCGTGGTGGTTGAACGGTCTGTATTTTTAGCCATTAAGTGCACTGAGCAGCACAGGAAGTGCCAAGAAGTGGAGAAGAATAGCAGGAAAGGAGGCATTCAAGCTCTACGAAGCCGAGGTTCCACGACAAGCCTTCGGACCTCGCCAATTCCCCCGTGAAGCACTACAGCACCTCGGACAACAGGGTCGGCTCGTCTGGTCGCATCCTCTCAACACGTTCACCCGTATCCATTATGTGATCGTCCGCAGCATCCAACACCTCACAATAATACGCATAACGAAGATACACGTTTAGAGAGAGCGATACAATACCAGTGCGGACATCGTAACTATTCCGAGATTTGGCCGCAGGCAGGAAGGAGAAATCCAACACTTGTTCAGGATACTTTCCAGAATGAAACTTATGATACAACTTATTCTTCTGGGTCCAAGGCGCGACGAAAGTTCATTGGCGTGAACGGTGGCGTTTGTTGTTGTTGTTGTTGTCGATAACCGAGAAGCACAACGTTATATAGGCCATAGCGTTACTTATGTGGTGTTCCTCCTTCCCCGGTGGTGTGTGCTGGCCAGCCACTCTGACCGCTCTCAGTCTGCCTACAGTCGCTACGGAGGGGTGGGGTTTGTGCAACTTTTTTCTTCCCAACAGGAAAAGAATCAGATGACAAACTAAACACAACTAGTGGCGCTCTGGTGGAGAGAGGAGGGAGATGGCTTTTTTTTTGTATTATGAAAACATTCAAAATAACTAATCATAATAAAAATAATAGAGATGTATAAAGTGAAAAATATAAAATTACAAAGTCACAAATAATGAAATCAGAATCAGAATCTCTTTATTGTCATTGCACAAAGTGCAACGAAATTGGGGTAGAGGCTCTCAAAATAATAAATACAAAATACTATCAAACAAATAATGACACCACATAAATAATAATTATATAATACTTATGAAGTAATAAGTCCATTCAGTTTTTTCAATTATTTAAGTTTATGCAAATATTTGAATGTTAACATATTTTTTATAAATATGGTTTAAATGACTGATAGGACAATCAAAAGAGTAGGCTATGACCTAAATCCACTCCGAAAAACCACAGATAGGCCTATTAATCTAGAAAAATTGTCAATATTCGCAAACTAAACTACACCACATGAATGTGTCTTATAAGGTATCCAAACAAAGGTTCTAACGTTTCTGTTATGTCCTCAAACGTGTGTGTGTGTGTGTGTGTGTGTGTGTGTGTGTGTGTGTGTGTGTGTGTGTGTGTGTGTGTGTGTGTGTGTGTGTGTGTGTGTGTGTGTGTTAGAGCGAGAGGGTGGAGGGGTGTTTCCTGTCTGTAAACGCTTTGATGCCACCACGCCTTCCTCTTCCTCGTGCAGACCCGTCGGTCGACCGAGGTCGGTGGACGTGTAAACTCCATCGCAGCCCGCCTAGCTAGTCCGCTGAATCATCGCTTGTGCAGGAAGGATGCCGTTGTTTTTGTGGCCCGAGCAGAGAGACTGTGTGTGTGTGTGTGTGTGTGTGTGTGTGTGTGAGAAATGTGAGAGAGAGAGAGAGAGAGAGAGAGAGAGAGAGAGAGAGAGAGAGAGAGAGAGAGAGAGAGAGAGAGAGAGAGAGAGAGAGAGACGGAGGGGAACATGCTACGCCACCAAACCCAAATGTGGGGTTGGGTAGATGGGGGGGGGGGATGTCAGATCCAAGGAACAAAGTGAGCTTACGTCTGAGCATGGACTTACAACTTGAACAATTGCCTCTCTGTACATCCCACCCACACTCCCTGCTCCTTAGAAACAAGCGTGCACTGTCACGTTCTTATCTGGATCTACCTGCTACCAGTCAGTGACACGGGCGCTCCGACACAACTATTGACAGGCGGTTGGTTCCGGGCCCAGATCCTGGTGATGCGGTGCAATGGGCTCGTTTGTTTACATGTTGGATCTTGGAACTATTCAGACAAAAGATGATGGGGGGGGCAACAGAGGAAAGTGGAAAAGGAAGTGCATGCATTACATACTCAGATGTTCGCTATATAACTCTTCGATACATATTTGGCCTGTTAAGCCCTTTGAGACTGTATTGGTGATTAAGGGCTAAACAAATCGAATTTAATTTAATTTCTTTGGTTCATCTCGGGAACATCAATATCACGCTTTTCATCAGTTCCAAATCGAAATTAAAGTCAGAATTATTTATCAAACAAAAAGGCATCCACTCATTTTCGTATTTTTCTTAGTTGAATCCCAAACTTTATTTCACCCATACAAAATGAAAAGAATGTTAAAAGCTTTATAAGACAATATCAATTTTCCACTGTCCACTTTTATTATTTTAATACCATTTAATGTTTAGTGGTACAAATAAATGGGAGCCCTAATGCATTCAATTCAATTTAAAAAACCAACTAAAAAGACAAAAAACAATGAATACAGAAAAATGTATTTAAAAAGAAAGAAAAATAACGTAATAACTGAAATACCTTAAAAGAAAATAAACACGAAAAGGGAAATAATCGGGGGCGGGATTTTGCAGAAAATGTCGGGAGAAAATAAAGTACAACTTTAAAAACAAAGTAATGGTTTGAGACTCACAGTATTTTCCCTGACGTGGTATGGCCAGTGGTAGACCTCTCTAGTCTCAAATGTTGGGGGAGATAAACTATACGATTCAGTGGAATAACGGTCATCACTAATAGACATTAAAAAAGAAAGGAAAAAAGAAAGGAAAACCTAAAATCTTCATAAAATCGGGATTTAAAATGGGGGATTGGGGGGGGGGGGTGGTGGTTAGACCAGCAGCAAGTGACACAACAAAGCCTGAAAAGGAGTTTGGTTTCCATAGTTTTCAGTTGATAATGATTAACGGCACACTGACCTAGTCTAGAGTTCCCTTATGAACTGCTCTACACTTACCTAGCGCTCGTAATTAGTTTTTGCACTACACTTAGCTTTAAGATGCAGCACACCGTCAATGAATAGTATCAGTACTGTCCGGTTCTAAGGCTTCGACTGCTAATAATATATTCATTATCATCATGATCATTTAGGGAACCGACCTGAGGGCTTGAGTGAAGCAGAGGACCGATGCGCTCCGATGTAAAGAAAACAGAGAAATGCGAGTGGGAAAACCAAAATGGAGGAGAAAAAAAAATATATATATATATTTGAGGGTAAAGGAGGAGGATGGAGTCCAAATCAGAATAACGGGCATCTAAATAAGACAGTCGAGTTCATCTCTACAAAAAAAAAAAAAAAAAAAGGGGGTTTCCTATTTTTGGTCTTCTGAAATGAGAAATTAAAAAAAATCACAACAAACACACGACACCTGTATCGGGGGGGTGGTGGTCGCTCAGCCAGTGTGGGATCTGTTCTGTTTCTTCAGAAGAGAGGAAGCGAGGGGGCTGAGATCCAAACCCCCCCCCCCCTTTCTTCCGAGCAGCTTTGAACGGACCAACTTAAGAGAGAAAATAAAAAAGGGGGATAAAAGCAGAGAGAAAGTGTGCGCCTGTTTTTGATTGGTGTGTACAAAGGGAGGGAGGGGGGGGGGGAGGCTAAGAGTCATAGTCTTGATCGTCGTCGTCGTCCTCTGCTTCTTTGTGCGGCACGCTGCTGGGCGGGGCAGGGGGCGTGGCTCCCACCATGGAGGGGTGGGGGGCGAAGGAGCCCGGGGGCATGGGGCCCGGCGGGGGCCCGTCTGGCATCGAAGGGGCCGGGGCCGGGGCCACGGCCGCCATGTTGGCCATGTGCAGGTACTGGGGCGGGGCGTCCGGGCTGGGGAGGGAACGGGGATGTTAGCGTTGACATTTCTTACACGTTATACGTCTGCGTTGTTATTCTTGCGTCTTTCTTTTTGTTTAACTGCTTTAGCAGCGTCAATGTTTGTCTCCCGTGCCAATAAAGCTCTTTCGAATTGAAAAGTGCGCCACAAATGCCCGATGAGCCACTTTCTTAAAAAAAATAGATACTACTGAAAGTAAACTGTAGCTCAATGGATCTTGACCTGCCCGACAACATTACAGAAAAAAAATCTTAAAATGCAGACATCTTATCGCAGCAATTCTGTGCGGGGGGCTACCTGTGAAAGCGTGACGCCATGTTTGTGCTTGACTGGGATCCGTCCTCCTCGTCCCCGTCCGTCTCACTGTCCTCAGAGTCATCCTGTGACCATGGCAACGGAGACACACAATCCATCCGACGGTTAGTACAGTTCAATCTTTCATACCTCTCACCCAGGCACAGGGTTCCTCCATCCCACGTGTGGGATGAACACACTCATGAAGGGATGTTCATCCATTTATCCGGTTCTCACACACACACACACACACACACACACACACACACACACACACACACACACACACACACACACACACACACACACACACACACACACACACACACACACACACACACACACACACTTCAGCCATTCATTTATTAGGACCAGTTGGGTCATCCTTCCAGGCCCTGCGCTGACAGACCTCCTGCTCCGACTCTGTGCCCGACAGCTTCTTTTCCTTGCCCTTGGAGCTGGCTCCTCCTCCGTTCTTTCGCCCGGAGCCCGGCTTGCGGCCCCTGCAATAAGGGAGCGGGAACAATGCATTGATGAGGAGCCGAGGCTGATTCGGATAGGTCCAGTTTACCGATAGTCAGGCTTGCTTCCAGGTTTTTGAAGTAGGGGTGGCATGTTGCAAATAATTCACAACTACTAACCTGTAGGCATCCTTGAGCAAAATGGCCCCCAGTGTAAGTCCCATTGGATCAATATGCTTGTTTATCTCTTATTAAAAGTTATTTACATGAAATGGTTAATAGACCAACTGATTCACAGCAGCGGACCTGACCGTGGTTACTGGCTGGGGTGAAGAGCCCTGCTGAGAATTGTGAACCAGATTAAACGAAATTATTAAATGAGTTATTAGATGATTTTGAGGAAACTAAACTTTGTTTAAAGCTGCACTCCAATGGGGGCAGCCATGTTAAAAACACCTCTGTGTTTCTACAGTAGCCGAGAACAGAAAGAACTTTTTTTTTTTTTATGCAACAAAAGTCCCACACTTGACCTTTAGCACAATGGTCTTATGGTGCAATTATTAATTATACATTTTTTATCAATAGTGCATGGCGGGCTTTCGTGATTTATAAATTCGGCAGAAACGCGTCTTTCAAAGAGAAGGAAAGGGGCTTATCCTACAAGTAGACATCAAGTCTGCTCAGACAACCATGAGTTTCTTGCTATTTAAAAATATACCACATGAAGCAACAGCTTCCTGCAGAAAATAAGGTCAAACCAACATTCATTCTTTCAGAAACCCAGAGTTATTTATATATCAAATACAGTTTAATGACAGTGGCCATTAGAACTGCCACGGTATGTGCACCTGTGTATGCGTACGTGTATGTGCTACCTGCGGGGGACTTTGTCTGCTCCCGCTCCACTCTCTGTGTGGTTCTCCTCCCCCTCCCCCTGCATGTCTGGCACCGCGGCCACCAGGTCCTTCAGGAAGTCAAACTGCTGCTCCAGCTCAATGCACTGCTTACTGGGAACCAGGACACCAACACCAGCACACAGACAAACAGAGTTTAGCATCCAGCAGACACTTTGACCCAATTCAATGAAAGGTCGAGCAAGCCAAAACAAATGCAACACGCTAATCTATCCAGCCTCAATGTAAACCAATATGAATGGACGATGAAAGTTTCACACTACAAATGTTCTGAATGATGTTTCAAAATGAAGAACTTGCCCTCAGACAGAAGAATTCAGTCATAGAAAAGTGTACCCAGTTTTCATTTAAAAAAATATAGAAACACTGCAAATGATCACACACTCATAAAATGCATTTATATATTTCAGACTAGTCATTCAATCAACTCCCTCATCCACTCATACTTACAGGTGTGACGTGGTCATGGTCTTTGCATTCCGTGACTGGGTGACGTGACAGGCTTTTGTGAGGAGCGACTCCAGGAAAAGCTCCAGTGCTCTGGCTGATGTCGTGAATCAAGGCAAACTTACAAGCATTCTGCTGTACTGTATTAACAATATCATAAGATACCCAAGACAGATGTGTTTACGTCCCATCGTGACATGTGAATACAAAGAATAGTAATCATTAGCTCTCTACAGTCATCATTTTCATGTTATTTTGTGATGTACACACAAAAAGGATACAGATTATTACAGGTACGGCTGCGGCAACTTTTCCTATTTCTTCATCGGTCTGCATGATCTTCTTAATTCTTGCCTGCAGGCAAAGAAGTCCATCATCAACAAGTCAAGTTACCAGCCACGTCAGTTTGTGTTTATAGACAGTCAGGTGTTTTGATGGCTTCACAGGATGGATTCTAGCTAGAGTCTCTGAATCCATGTGGTGACTTCCGTAGTTTCTACATAGATGCCACGACACATTTATATGGTCTATAATATTGTAATGATAACAGTTTATATTCAAATCAGCTACCTAACATCTCAAGCTAAAAACAACGTTATTTCCCCAGGGCTCTTCCACCCCTACTACAACTTATGACAAAAACAACGATTAAAACGCCCCTTAAATAGTAGACATCTCCATAAACAAACAACACGTCTTGGGAACTCTTATTTTAATGAGCCAATGGTTAACTATAGCTTGGTTACACCCGTTAGCATGCCGTCTGCAAATATGGATACAGACACAGAGAGACGCAGAGATAGAGAGACGTAAAAGATAAACAGACGGATAGACAGACAGATAAATAGATCGACAGACTTCACAGGCCGGATAATAACAGATTCAAAAGGTAGCATGCTAGCATGCTAACCCTCTAGCTCCACATTTACACACCGCGACACCACTTGTAGACTTACCGGGGGGAACCTGGCGTTGTACTTCTTCTTCTTACTTGGCATTATGCTTCGAATGACACGGAGAAGTCAACTTAAAAACAAATATATAGTGTTTAAACCCCCTCACGCCAGCTAGCGGTAGCTACCTGGCTAGCCCAATCCAGTACGTCGTCGTCACTCGTCCCCCTCCTCAGCGTTGCCTCCACAATTAGTTCCGCCCGCTAGTAACACTTTGGTTCCGGCCACTTGGAGCAGCACATTGGTTCCGCATGTCAGAAAGACATTCGTTCCGCCCGCCAGAAGTCGCGGAAATGGTTTCGCCCTAGTCCTTGATACATAAAACGGAACCAAAACTCACTGAACGGATCGTTGCCTTGAGGTCAGACTAGTTTTTGTAAGCGTTTTAAAGTTGTTTTAAATTCATATTAACAAACATTGAGTAGATGTGGGTGCTAGCTTGCTAACATTAGTAACTTAACAGTCAGTCGTTGTTGGGGGGCATAAGTATTGTTCGAGTGTAGTTGGGTTTAAATATGCTGGGATTTTCTTTGTTCTACTTTCCAAAGCCCGATCCGCTTTATTAATATTGATATTCGGTTCGCTCTTTGTTACTAATAATAAGTAACTGCGTGCTTCGTTGTAGCAGTCTGCAGGCCAACGGAGCCCCGAATGCAAGTTAGACCGTTACGATAGCTATCTCGTTTTATGGCGCAGTGCAATTACTCTGTGGGATATGGAGCCATATTGTGTATTTGGCTCCAGCAATATAAGTGAATACCAATTACCTTATTATTTGATTAATTCTATGTAGTACATGCAAAATAAATAAACACTGAATAGCTGCATCCACCATTCTAATTATTTTTTTATTTTTTGAAATAAAATAAATCAATTAAAAGTAAAATTAACCTCCCACAGAAGAAACACCCCCGTAACAGCACCATGGAGGAGGAGGATGTGCTGCCCGTGGCGGCTGTAGAGAGTGCGCCCGCAATCCCGGACCCCGAGGTCTTCGCCGCCGATGGCTTCGCCGCCGAGGCCATGGCAGCCGACCTGGACCCCTGGATCGTGTTTGACTCCCGCAAGACCCCCAAGGCGGAGTTCGAAGACTGGCTGGAGAGCAACCGCCCCTCACAGGTCTCCCGCTACGGGGACGAAGACAGCGGCAAGGGCCCCGTGGGCTGGATCGCCGTCACGGGGCCCGGACACTGCCCCAGCAACGCGGACGTGGTGGGCCTCCAGGAGAGCTGGGACAAGCTGTTGGCCAGCGGGCGGCCCATCAACTTCCAGACGGTGAAGGAGCTGGCGCTGAATCACAGCGTCCTCTCGGGCAAGTGGCTGATGCATCTGGAGGCCGGCTTCAAGCTGGAGCAGGCCTGGGAGTGCGTGGCCCGGGCGACCCTCGACGGCAAGATGTGGCAGGTGAAGGTGAGCCCCAACAACCCGCACTCGGACAGCAAGCAGGTGATCTGCGTCTACAACCACAACTTCACCGACGAAGTGGAGGTGATGCGGCTGGACACGGCCATCCGCTCCACGGGCATCAAGTGCTCGCTGTCGTACAAGCCCGACGTGTACACCTACCTGGGCATCTACCGCAACAACCGCTGGAAGCTCTGCCCCACCATCTACGAGAGCAAGTTCAACCTGGAGTGCGTGCCGCGACGCTCGCTCATCATGAACAAAGTCACCAATCTGGAGGTGACATGATGGAAGGGGGAGGGAAGAAGAGGAGGAGGGAGGAATGCGGGGGTTCGTGGGGAAGGGTGAGGCACTGTTGGATGTTGTCTTCTGGGCCGTTGTCGGACAGTCCCCAGACGTTTCGTTTTGGTTGTACTTTGGAAGGAGAGAAAGTTAAGAAATGATGGTGGATGTTCATTTCCTCAATGTTTACATTTGGAGATGGTTGGTTTTTTAAATTTTATTTTCCATTTAAAACAGGGCCGATATATTTTGGAGGGGAAATTCGTATTTTCTACAGAAATGTTTGAAGAAAAGACATGCATTGCAAGCATTTATTTATGTTATGATGATGGATGCAGTTTGGCATCCTTTCTACAAAATGCCAACTTGAGAATACCGACCCATGTTGTACGTGATTAGGTTTACGAATAATAAAGAAAATGCATACTTTAAACCGCTTGCTTTTATTTATACAAAATATGACCCTTTTACATTAATCTCTTTTCAACGAGGCAGGTGTTTTGAGCGACAGGCAGGCTACAGCTACTGCCAAGAGAATGTGATGCAGAAGTGAGGTTGAATTAGTAGCGACGGGACAACATAAAAAAACATGTCAAACACATACATGAACATACATTAAAAATGTAAAGCTAACACCGTTAACTGAATTCATTAATACCGGCATTTTGTGTGGTGTGTGTACAGATGGAATTATTTACAAAATGGACAATCATCCTTGTCCAATGCCGTAAAAACTGCATTTCCCTCCGAGTATCTCAACCACGTTAAAGACGAGGACATGCATTAAAGAAATGACTTAACAGCCCACATTTAAAAATGTATATATAGTACATACATGCGCCTATGGGATTCACTGTATCCAGGAGCCTGTGCAGCTTCTACCTACATTTAGAAAATATCAAACACGGCAATTAGGCCCATTTTTGGTTAACATAGGCGTTCACCTAAATCGATAACAGTATTACAGTTATATCCACCAGAGCTAATCAAGGTGGTAAGAATAAAATGATAAAATACAGAATATTGCAAATCAATGAATCTTGATTATAACCAGTAATTATTTTCCGATTGCCGAAACCTCTTATTGACGATTACAAAAGCGTCTACGGCGCATCAGTCCATCCGGTCGGCCCCTACTCCCAACCCGGAGCGGCCATGTTTGTTGACACTCAGTCTTGCCGAACATTTTCCAATGTTTGCGTCTTCGTTAACCGCCATGACCGTGTGGTCAGGCCACTCGCGTCCAAAAAAGAAAAAAACCATGGCAAAAGAACGTGATTGGACGACGCCGCTGTCACTCCTTCAGGAGGGACATCAAGCGCTCCTCGTCGGCCGACGTCAGCATGTCAAAGTCCTCCAGCAGCATGGGGTTTTGGCAGGCCGGGCCCGGGGAGCCGGGCATCATGCCCTCGCTCTGCAGCAGGTTGACGATGCTGTTGGGGTAGTTCATCCACGTGCACCCGGGCATGGCGCCGGGGTCCGTGGGAGTCTGGCTGCTGCCGGGAGTGCTGTTGTTGTTCTGGGAGGAGGAGGAGGTGGAGGAGGCGGAGGAAGAGGAGGGGCCCGCGGGCTGCTGGTGCTGCAGGTGGTGGTGTTGTTGTTGGTGTTGGTGCTGGTGCTGGTGCTGGTGCTGGGGCAGGGCGGGGTGGGCAGGACCGCCGGGTGCCCCGCCGATGCCCCCCTCAGCCTGAAGCTTCTGGCTCAGCAGCTCCTCAAAGTCGTCCATGATGCCGTCCAGGATGCTCCCGTTGCTGAAGCTCGGGAACTCTGGGATGTCCTCCACCCGGAACTGGGAGGAGGAGCAGGGGGCGGGCTGCTGCTGCTGCTGCTGTGAGGAGGAGGTGGTGGAGGAGGAGGAGGAGGAGGAGGCGGCGGCCGTGGAGATGACGGAGAAGGTGGGGTAGGACATGTCCACCAGGTCGGAGAGGTTGACGGTGGAGAACTCTGTGTTGGCGGCGGTGGAGAAGGGGGAGGGCTGACACAGGGCGGAGCTGGTGGTGTACGAGGGCAGCAGCGCGAGGGGGACCTTGGGCAGGGGGGCCGTGTTCCAGAGCTGGCTGACGGAGGAGGCGGAGGCCGGGGTGGACTCCACCTTGGGGGGGACGGAGAAGAGCTGTCCCGGCTGGATGTAGGAGAAGGAGGAGGCCTGCTGCTGTTGCTGCTGTTGCTGCTGGGGGGGCTTGGCAACTCCGGCCATGGGACGGACCACAGGGTTCAGGCCTGGGGGTGGATGAGGAGAACACAACGCCACATTATAACCATTGGTATATAGTATAATAGACATTTAGAGTAGCAACGAAGGAAACCGAAGTGATTGGTCTTCTTAAAACAAAAACTGGACCGAGTACAAAATCACAATGGTAGCATTAGGTGGCTCATTGGCTTATTTCTTGGAGCACATGAAGACCAGAGACAGTTCAACACCTTTGGCATTTTGCTTTCTCTGTTTCCAACAAAGTATGACACCTCCTCACACCCCTTTAGCTCTTATTGACCGTCGTGAGTCCTTCTCTCTCCCCTGACACGGGCCCACAGACCCACCTGAAGCTACGGCCATCGTGGGCGCTTTGGCCTGGACCGTTCTCCTCGGCGCGGCGATCTGCCGTCTCTCCTGGGGATTGGAGACTGGAGAAACAAACGGAGGATGGATGAGGGAATATGTTCGATTGCCGTTTTTTTCACCTGGGCCACGCATACCTTCAGTGGCATGCAAGGGTACTGCAGGTGTTATAAAATGATTTTACTCTGGAAGCAGACATTTACAATAACATAAATAATAATGTAGATAATTGAAAAATAAATATGTGATCAATATTTTTCAGTAAATATAGAATTAGGGCTTGTTTTTTCTCTTTAAAATATTGTCGCTTTGTGCATTCCATCACACGTTTTCCATGGTAATGTTTTCCACTGATGTTTTGTGTTCATTTGTGTTTGCTCATAGAACGTTGCTGACTTTTCTTTCCACCGTTTCCCCCTGGCCAGGGCCTTCTTGCCGTAATAACTTGGTATATAGGGGCCGCTGGCACCCTCAGCTCAGCCATCTCATGTGTGCATATGAGGTGGGCCTCATAGGACTCAAGTCAAAGGTTTGGACCGCTGTCCTAAAGTAAACAAAGACAACATACCAATGGGCATTATGTTGCCTATCTTCAAGCTCTGGAGAATTTCTCCCGTGCGTTTCCTCTTCTCCATCAGCCGGTACTCATCTGGGGAACAAGCAAGGCATTTTAATAAGTAACACATTTTATAAAGGATCCCTTAGCGGCCACAAATCCAAAACCCAACGTGACGATCCTACAGAAACCTTCGTCACATCCTCATTACTTATCATATATCTTCATACAAGGGTCATGGAGGGTTAGGGCGAGGTGGAGGCTTGACTGGGTGGTTAGAGGTCAGAGGTCAGCGGAGGGGCGGGGGGGGGGTGTCTTACCGGGGTCAGTGGGGAGGTACTGGAAGTCCATGGGCTCGCTGACCTCGCGGTCCGAGGGCCGGCGGAGCTGCATCTTGACGTGGACGGGCCCGCCCAGGTTGTCGTCGTGGTAGGCGGGCGTGCGGAACACGATGGCCACCTGCCGGTGGACGTCGGCCTGCGAGAAGCTGCCCTTGCCCTCCCACGAGTCCTTGAAGAAGCGCACCTCGATGTCCTCTGGGGAGAGGGAGGAATTCATTCTGTGATTTGACGTGACTGAGGTCTGAGGTTCCAGGCTAGCGAGCTCTGCTCCTCACCCCTTCTTCATCCTTCCTCTCCAAGCTTTGTTAAAACAACGTTGCACTCAATCTCTCTACGCTGCAGTGGTGCCGGGGCAGTAACCCTAGACCCCCGTAGCGTTAAAGTTAGCGTCCACATGACAGAATGGGTTTTAGAGCACGTTTCAAACTGAAGAACGTTGCTTATTTTACGTTTAATTGTGTCAACGTCAGTAAATCCAGCCATTACTTATTCGTTACGCATTTTAATCGTCACTGGGTTAGAACATATTTGTCCGTGTAAGTCAACTTCCTCTGTGTTTCTTAAAGGGTTTATGGTGTGTCTGCGTTTGATCCCCCCCAATTTTTTTTATCTTTTTCTGCTTTCGAACGGCCGCTAAGAAGCGACTTCCCCTTCCCATTGTGTTGTCACTTCCTAAAAGCATAGGTAAACACAATCTGGCAAAGAAGGCAGAGTGCCAAGTGGTGTGAAATCAAATCAGCCCCGTGTTTGGCTGGAGTGTTGGACTCTTCGGCCAAAAGGTACTGGCGTCAACCCCCACCCCCCCCCCAGTGTCCCCAGTCAGGTTCTGGGTTCAATCCCCCCCAGTCTAACCACGAGTTGACCCAGGTTCTGGGTTCAATCCCCCCCAGTCTAACCACGAGTTGACCCAGGTTCTGGGTTCAATCCCCCCAGTCTAACCACGAGTTGAGCTGCGGCCTCACCTTTCTGCACTTTGTCACACAGCAGGAAGATCTCATCTCCTCCCTTGCAGCTCCCAGAGTGCTTATTAACCCTGCAGATCTTCAGCTCTGCTGTGTTGGGGGCACCTTAGACAGAGAGACAGAGAGACAGAGAGACAGAGAGACAGAGAGACAGAGAGACAGAGAGAGACGTTTCAGTAGGTGCTGTGTGTGTGGGTGTGTGAATGTAACTGTTTGTCTGTGGGCATTCAAGAGTGCGTGTTGATTGAGACTATTTGTACTTTCACTTTCCTGAGGTGTGTTTTGCGAGTTTCAGTCGCCTCTTTGCTTCAGCGTGTGCGCATGTATGTTTGTGTCTGTAAGCATTCAAGGGTTGGGGGGGGGGGGGCGTAGACTATACGTGTACTTTAAGTTTCCAAGTGTGTGTGTGTGTGCGTGTATGTCCGTGTGTATGTCTGTGCATGTGATTTTCAGTTTCCATGCTGTGTGTTTGTGTGTGTTTTAGGGCAGAGTGTGTGTGGGTGTAGACTACATCTGTACTCTTATGCGTGTGCAAGTTTCAGTTTCCACATTGTATCTGTGTGGGCACATTTACAGTTTTTCTTCTGAGAGTGTGTGTGTGTGTGTGTGTGTGTGTGTGTGTGTGTGTGTGTGTGTGTGTGTGTGTGTGTGTGTGTGTGTGTGTGTGTGTGTGTGTGTGTGTGTGTGTGTGTGCGCGCTCTCACGGTTGTCATAGATGGGCTGTGAGACGACGGGCTCGAGGCTGAGCGTCTCCCCGGTGGGCAGGGTGACGGTGGCCTGGACACACAGACGCACCGCGTTCAGGTCAAACTCCTCCTCCCACACTTTAGCCTCCGGAACTGCAGGGGGAGACACACAGAAACGTGTCGGACGTCGCTCACTTGATCCGCGGCACGGGCCCCTTTCAACACCGACGTGTGGTGCACTGAGTGGTTCTGTATCAGTGGTTCCCACCGTTGGACCGCGAGTGACCGTTGGACCACTCGCTGGGCACCTCATACGCAAACAGTAAACAGAAGATAATACACATGCAGCGGCTGAGCAAAGAGCGCCAATACCTCCTTTATACACAAGTAGTCCTGCAAGAAGGTTGTGGCCAGTGGGAAGCATTTGGAGATAAGGTCACCAATGCAGTGCTAAAGTCCAATCGCAAAACCCAAAACATAAAATCGAAAAATACAATAATATGCACAAAGCGACACTATTTTAGAAATAATAGCCAGCCGAAATATTTATAATACATTTATTTTCATTGATCATTATTCTTTTTTTTGTACTGTACTGTCTATTCCAGGATCAAAACACCACATACCACCTGCAGTACCGTCCCATCTAAATAAGGTTGAAAAACACTTCCCTATATGGTGGGCTATTCAGGGCCTCACCATTTTGAATGGCTGTTCGAAGAGTCTACACATCTGGGGCCGGTTGCACCAACTGGGCGTAAGCCTGGTCGTAACTACGCCTGGTCGTAACTTGGCGTTCTAAGTCCAACCTAACCGTTACGCCAGTTGCACCAAATGGGCTTAGCGTTCTTTTCACTAAGACCAGGCGTAAATCCTACGCCTGGTCAGGGGCAGGCGTAGAGTTGAAATTCCAGGCTGTTTCTATAGCAATTACATCCAATCCAACCATCCTTGCAACGCTTCGCTAAACTGCATTTCAAAGCACAGCCGGCGATATGATCAGTGTTCACAGATCGACTGCCTGTCGGGAAGATATCGCTGGCCGATTAGTCCGTTCTCAACTTATAATCAGTTGTGAATGTTGTTTTAACTATGTTTATATGTTTTATATAGGCCGACACATTAAACAAATCTCTCCTACAGAACCATTCCCGTCTAAATGCCTGCTCGTCGTAAACCAGACATTACAAATACATATTTTAATTATATTCGTTTGCAGTGTTTTATTGTTAGGCATTAACACAATTGATGAATGACAATGAGTGAACGAATTAATTATTTATTTCGGTGTCCAACAGCATGTCAAGTAAAATAGTAAACAGCTGTTGTCACGAGGTATCCTAGCAACGCGGTGATATGCGCATACCATGGAACATTCACATGGCCGCGCATGGCTAAGACCGGGCGTAGTTAAGACCAGGCGTAAGTCCCGTTGGTGCAACCGGCGTTAGTTCCATTCTAACGCCAGGTCGTAACTAAGACCTACTTAGCAGTTACGACCAGGCTTAGTTACGCCCAGTTGGTGCAACCGGCCCCTGGTTCCCCTATATAATGCACTACATACCCCACAGCCCCTTCACTATCCCTTCCCATGATGCACAGTGGTTTTCATCCTCCTTGGATTCAAAAAAAAAAATAATCAGGTGACATCTCACGCGTGTCGCAATGTTTAAGCGACCGACACACGGGCGATCAATTTTCCGGCTCATTCCACTTTCCGGATCATTAATTTCCAAAATCATACCCTGGTAGGGAACTAGGGGGATCATGTTCAGTAGTTCTCGGGGGATTGAGGAATGAGCGAAACCAGTGGCTGCTTTCAGACCAGCCACAGAGGAGGGAAACATGGCCCACCACAACTGGGCGTGTCCTGAGTTCAGGATCGCAAAATTCTACGGTAATCATCGTATCCTTCCGCCAAAACCACAGCGGAAATCCCTTTTGTTTGCAATAACAAGGCTGTTGGTAAGCAGTGACGAGGAAAAGGCTAAAATAGGTTAATTTCGGGGAAAAACATTCAGGGACACGTTCCCAGCGGTCTCTTTAGTGGGACATTTTGGAAAAGTGAAAGCCAAGTTTGTTTTAGTCAATGGATGCACAGGGAGGGTCCATTGGAGTTACTATATTGTCCTCTCCTCTGTGTGTGTGTCTGTATCTGTCAGTGTGTGTAGAGAGAAAATGTAATTTTGGCTCGTCGGCTGGAAGTTATTCTTGTGTTAACTTTATGAACTGTGCAGAACGTTGTTGAATGCCACCCAGGTCATCGTGTCCCTTAAACACACCTCAACCCAGCAGATTAAATCTGTGATGAAACTGTAACCTACAAGGTTTAACACTGCAACTCCACCCTTCCTAAACTCATGACTAGACTTCCATAACAACATCTTTGACGTCACCCTCACTATCCATACATGTTTAAGATAAGATGATCTTTATCAATCCCACACCGGAAATAATAAGTAACTGATTTAACAAAAAGAATAAACCTACATCTCTATGACCCCTTGTCACACTGAATGGTTTCCGTTGCTTCAATATCGACGGCACTATTCGATTGTTCTCAGCGCCTAACGTCCGCTCAGTAAAGGGAATGAGTCAGATAATGAATCAGATAATGAATCAGATAATGCATGTGAGCCCTTACTGTTGTAGGGGTTGTTGTTGGTCTGTAGCCTGCAAGTGATGGCCTCAGTCACATCTTTCTTCTTCACACACTGAATGCCCAGGTTCTGAAAACTGAAACCATACAACAGAAAAACAAAATGGCGGTGAGGCAACAATAACTTAACCATGAAATCACAGGCAATTTAGAGCCAAGGCACCAAGACAAATTCCTTGTAAGTAAATTATTTGTGTCAACATAATATAAAAGACATTGATTAACAGGGACCTTTAGTGTCACGCCATAATTCGTAGATGACTACAGGTGATTCCCCACTTTGTTTGTTTGCGTTTGACTGACACACACATTTTAAAAGGGCCCTTATTTCCATTTCAAAATCGATCCACTAGTGACATCACAAGTGGATGGTACAGTCCGACGGCAGGCCTACCGGTTGGTACAGTCCGACGACAGGCCTACCGGTTGGTACAGTCCGACGGCAGGCCTACCGGTTGGTACAGTCCGACGGCAGGCCTACCGGTTGGTACAGTCCGACGGCAGGCCTACCGGTTGGTACAGTCCGACGGCAGGCCTACCGGTTGGCACAGTCCGACGGCAGGCCTACCGGTTGGCACAGTCCGACGGCAGGCCTACCGGTTGGCACAGTCCGACGGCAGGCCTACCGGTTGGTACAGTCCGACAGTAGGATGAGGGGACCCCAGGTGGCCCGTTTGTGATGTCACTAGTGGCTACCCCAGCCTGTGTGAGCGTTCCCCTTCCCTCCCCACCCTACCTGTGGACACGCCCGCCCCCCCACCCCCCGCCCCCGCCCTACCTGTGGACGCGCCTGGCCTGCAGGTCCGCCTCGTAGTAGCCGTGCTTGCAGTCCTTCCCCACCAGCTCGTGGGGGTGGGGCTTGTGCGGGGCATTCTTAGTTACCAGGGAGATGCGGACACGCAGCGGCCCGCTGTAGTTGTTCACCTGCCAGGGGGACGCACACACACACACACACACACACACACACACACACACACACACACACACACACACACACACACACACACACACACACACACACACACACACACACACACACACACACACACACACACACACACACACACACGTAACCCAATGTAACCTAACATTCAACAATGAAGCTTGTGCCAAAAAAAACAACAGACAACCACGCAAACTTCATGATATCTCATGAAGCTTGTGTGGTTGCATGTTGTTGTTGTTTTGGTTGCTGGTTGCCATGCATGTTGCTTGTTCAAAGATCGGAAGTCACAAGGTTTTGCTTGGCTGGCGATTATCAAAGGCTCAAAAAAACCCAATTAGAGCTATTAATAGAGAGAATCTCAGCAAAGTAAAAGGAGTAAAATCAAACCCAGATATCTACAACCCACCACAAACAGGTTGGGTGTTAGGATCCATTCTGTTTGTGATGCCGAAAATAACCTCAAATGAATCCCGGAGTCAGAGTATTGTATCACGAAAAAACTTTTGAAAATAAAATGAAAAAAGGATATGAACATAATAAACCCCAGATTATGCAATATCTAGGACCTCAACACCAAGATTGCACCTTTGATTTCATTCTGAAACCCTGAAGACCTCTCCTAGCTTTGTTTTGAACTAAATATCTCCCTTTTAATTGCGTACATTATGTTTTTCACATTTTTATTAACAATTAATTTAGTTTCTGTTTTACGATTTCTCATTTTAGAATCCAGTTTGAATGTGTCCCAATCCCACCCAGGTGGGGCGGGGGGGGGGGGGGGGCGGGGGCTCACCCTGATGGCGGGGTGCGTCTTGGTGGTGTCGTTGGTCTTCTCCCCGGGGATGCTCCCGGCCGAGCGCCCCTCACACTTGTAGCGGAAGCGCATGCCCCTGGCCTTGGGCTGTTCAATGATCTCCAGGTAGGGCTTACCTGGGGTGAGGGGTCAGGGTTAGGCTGGGGGGGGGGTCTTCAGGTAAGATTGAGCCAACGTCATGCAGAATCTACGTCCCCCGTTAGGGCGAAGCTGCACCAAAGACACACCAAAGCTACGTCAGAGACGCGTGAAAATGGGTCAAGTCAAGAGAGAGGGGGTGGAAGAGATGGCGAGAGGAAGAAAGTGATGCGGAGATTGCAGAGGGCCAAAGGGGGAAGGATGTTGATTGCAGAGTAGGCGTGGGCAACCACAGGGTACCTTATGACTCGAGAAACGTTGCCCATGATTCTGATGATATCGCGATACAGCGATTCTGCGACAAGCAGTATACTGTTGGACAATCCTATAACGATGCATCACGATATGTCCCAACTCTTAATACAAAATGGATGTGAAAAGGTAAGGTGCTGGATTTCTGTCTTAATTCATGGTGCAACAGAGTTTTTCCGTTACTCGTCTGGTAAGTTAACTTCCGTTGAAGTTTCCCTCCCTTCGTCTGTTGAGCGCCACCTCGAGCAGAAATTAGGTAGTGGCAATGGGGGCAGGGAAATCTAGAGGGCCTTATTGGATGATTAAAATATCGATATTCGGCGCCAGCATATCGATTGTCACATCGCATGAAAAGGGCGACGATATATCGCTGCATCTATATTTTATCCCAACCCTATTGCAGAGGGCGAGAGAGAGTAAGCGGTGGTCAGATTGCAGAGAGAGAAAGCGAGAGAGAGTAATGACAGAGAGAACAAGAGTGAGCGGGAGGGTTCCTCACTACTGCTCTCTGACACAAAGAGAACGAGACGGAGACAAAGACGAAGCGAGACTGAGCCAGACACCAGGCCAGACAGAACGAGATCGAGATTTTCCAAGAGTTTGACCTGACCTGTGATTGCACGTGACTCAAGTCGGTCAATGGATCCTATTTTTGTACATCAAGCTCTGTTTATTTGTTTGTTGTTAGCGAATGTGCTGAGAGTTAAACAAATGCTGCTCCGTCATGTTTATTTGAACTCACTTCAGGGCAAATCATTGCAATGCATCATTTCCGCACTCCAGAGAGTAGGTGAAAAGGATGCCAAACATGTGCGCGAGTGTGTGCATGTGTGTGTGCTTGTGCCACATTCCAGAAATCCTTGACAGCAAAGAGGGTCTTTGTGGGGGGGAAACTCTGTAATTTATTATCAATGCTGGAATTCATTAATTCACCCAATATCTCACTATTCATTTGTCAGACTGACCCACAAAAAAAAAAAACACGACATAACTATGAAATGTTGTCATCTTTCCAGAAGCATCTGACTCAGTCAGTTACAGTGTAGTCAGGCAACAAAGTTTTAAAAAATACACTGGCAGGAGAATTTGTACGAAAGCCTACCCTTCTTGGAAATAGGACACAATATTGCTCAATACAAGTAGCAGATATTATGGAAACATTTTCTTGAACAAATTGGTCTTACTTGGTTGTTGGTTGCTGATCGGAGACGGCTGACCCCAACCATACACCGCTGTGGAGAGGGGGACAAAGTATGAATAATATTAATATGTTTAAGTAATGCCGATTCTACATTACACATTCAATAACCTATTTTTTATGTTAGTCACGATCAGGGATATTACAAACTGTTTTTATTGTAGTTTCTTTTAAATTGTTGCTTGTTTTTTTGCGCGATGAATCTTTTAGTGTCTTTAAAATACCTGCAGTAATATAATGGATTAATCATGGTTTTTCCTTGCCAAGTAAAATTGCAACTAGTTCGCTGCAAAATTGTGATTCGGTTTCAGACCATTATCAAAAACCATACTTGAATCTTTTCCAGACTTCACACTGTCGGTGCATCACTCTGATGACTCAAAATATTTGACAGACACCAAACGAGTCATCGGAAAAAAAAAACAAGTGACATATGAACACTTAAATAGTCATAGATCTGGCTGTGACCAAATACAAACTGGTATTGGGTCGTGAGTGTCATGACACTAGACCAAGTATCGTATATCTGATGCTATCCAAGCTCTGACACAGCCCTCCTTTCATCTCTGATATTAGTTTGATCATGTTTTGGTCGTGAGGCCGTCATTAAGGTTAAAAAGGGAGGGCAGAAATCGAGCCTTAGCCATCCCATACACACATTTTTTCTCCTCAAATTCAATGAAATACTAAGAATAAGAGGCAGGAATAATGGCAGGTAGGAAAACAAAACAAAGGGTGTAATCATATTGGTGTCACCTCCCCTTTATTTAGGAAAAACGATCCAGTACCCCATTGTACTTTCGGTTTATGTGAGGGTGCTCCCGACTGGTTAAAGTTACACTCTATGTCTGTGTGGGTGGGTGTGTTGGTGTGGCTGTACCTGGCCAACCTTCCAACCATCTTCTTTAAAAGGTACCCTTTTTGGCTGAATATAAAAACCTCAGTCAAGATTTCCTATTCAATCAAAAAACAATTCACTTCCAAGTTATAACATATTTCGGTCTACTTGTATCTTTTAAGTATTTGTTCATTCATATTAATAAACAGAATAAAGGCGATGTTCTTGGCATAGTACAATCCGAATAAATCAAAACCAAACGCAGATACATAGCCATTTGCTTGTATGTGGAGGTGCAGTGACTGATGTGTGTCACTGCACCTCAAAACAGAGTAAACAGTTTGCCTAACCTGTCAGTAAATACAGATTCAAACACTCTCTCTACATCTATAAAGACACATTTAAACACAACTTATAAGAGAGACATGAGATATTAACATGGAGAGAATAAAGATTTTGCTTGTAGAACCATCATTACATTCTCAGGCCTCGGCATTAAATATAGGCCGTATTAACACTTATAGGGGCGCAAAACGGATGTTGTGAATTTGGAGCCAGATTGTGGTGCTTTGTTTATATATTGGCCTTCTTGTGAGGCAGTAGCAGCAGAATAGGCGCATGTTAGTCCCAAGCCACGCAGGCCTGCCCAGTCCGCCTCTGCTTGTTCAGCAAAGTACCCCAGACAGGTGTCACGGCGCAGTCACTGGTAACTTACGGCAACAACCGATAGAGAACCGTCGTTGATTTTAACAAACTTTATGGTCAACACATAAACGCAAACTTCCGACTGTCTGTCAAGGAGGTAGAAGACCGAGAAGTGATCTCCATTAGAAACTGACTCCTCCTGCGCCACTTAGCACAAAGCCAACGGGGGCTTCCCCTCATCTCGGTCTTGTTTCGCGCAAATAAGCGTTCACCAAACATGCCCAAACTCTTCATGCAACAGCGCGTTATGTCCACCTACCGTCCGTGATCATAGCTCAGCTCCGGGTTGAATCCTATCCCAGGAGAATCAGTGAATCAGCCGATCGACTGTCGTTTTGGGGTATATAGGTGATGTAACCACTGCAGCTACATTCACACGCACCCACACGCACACTCGTATACACACAAAAACAAGTTTCCACAAAGTTCTTTGACAGTGGGGTTTTTCTGAAGCCTCCTTGCCTTCACTTCGGACGAGACGAGCGCAACAAGTAAACCACCGCCCACTAGTGTTGCCAGATTGGGACAGATTTCCCGCACAATCTGGCTAAAGCGCGCTGCAGCCAGGGTTGCCAGGTTGTGCGGGAAATATGTCCCAATCTGGCAACCCTGCCACCCAACCTCGCTCTCTCTCGCTTTGCGGAAATACCCCTATTATGACGCACTTTAAAGGAGCAGAGAAATAAAAGTCATGTTTGGGGAGAGGCTACCGACAGCACTAACCCTACCCTATAGGATACCTGGGAAGGCTTTTGTATGAATGTGATCAATCAGAAATGTGGATTTATTAGACAGTTGGATTATTTTCTATAAATATCATAAGAGTCGATTATTGATTAAGGCCTATGTGATTGGGTTTGTTCAGGGTCTAATTGACCTTAGTATGGAGGTATATTTTAAAGGTAATATAGGATGTCATATTTAAAAAGTTACTATCCAATTTTTATATACAAAAATCATGTCCGGCAGTACTATCGCTTAACCACAAGGATGCGCCAAAAGTCCAAATATCATAATATCAACAGTCCAAGGCCATACGTTTTTTCTGTTCTAAGCATTACATTAAAATAGAGCATGATTGCATCGGGATTTAATAAAATAAGAGCTGTATTAGGTTTACCATTCCACATCGGATATTTGTATTTCAATTCAGCTCTATTGTGTTTTACTATATGAATAATACATAAAAAATAGTTTAGTTTATTGTATGAAAAGTTGCACGACTATAACATATGTACACGTTTCAAAGTAGACACACACACACACACGCACTCCTCCGCAGTGTGTGTGCATTCCGGGACACGGAAGCGGCTCCCCACCGCCCCCTGCTGGCAGCACCGGCTCCTACCGCTCGGCTCACTACACAAATGGCGGAGGGGGACTTGGACGTGGATTCGCTGATTTCCAGGCTTCTAGAGGGTGAGTTTCACTTACTTGTGTTCACGTTGAATTGTTTGCCGGAGAAAATGTACACATGGATGCGGGGGTGTGAGGGCACCGATCGGGGATATAGGAGGCTTGCTGTGTTGGGGGGTGTTGAAGCTGGCAGTCCCGTCTCTCAATACCAAACATAGGCACACCTTTCGCCCCAACCACTGCCTTCCACCGCTCCTGTTATAATGTCGTTTTTCTATATGGCAACAGTGTATTATAACAGGGAGCAAGAATGTTGATAATTGAGACACGGTTTAATTATTGAATTTAGTATAAAGTGTTGCATTCTATCAGTCCTGGTTAGAAAGTTCCAGACCTAAGTCTCACAGGAACAGTCTCTACAGGGCATAGATTCAATTCCCAAACCTTCAGCCTTAATGTCATCTTTAAATATAGTTCCTATGATGTCTCTTCCCGGGGATATAAAAGTTGCACATTGACAACCCTTACTTAGAGATGTAACTATAATAAAAAAAATGCTTTGTGTGTATATGGAATACTAAAGTGAAATCTCTGGTTTCTGGTCAGCTGTTTGCACTAATGGTGTAAAGATGGAATTCAGAAGTAGGCTGCTTATGAGGGATTACATTTTGTACGGAACAATGTTGGGAGAAGCTCTCTTTAAACATGTATTCTAGTCTCAAGAGCCTGTTTTAAGAGCACAATGCGGTTAATAGTCTTTGGTTTAGCCAACAGTGTTTCGAAGACCACTGTCTAATACCAAGACAGTGTACTCTCTGTCTGAGGAATTATGTGCGACACACACACACACACACACACACACACACACACACACACACACACACACACACACACACACACACACACACACACACACACACACACACACACACACACACACACACACACTAATGGAAAAATACATTTTTGCAGCCCACACGAATGAGCAAACTTTGTCAGATCAACAGAGAATTAGCATATTTCATTCAGCTAATTAGTGATTGGAGGTTATATGTTGTGTTGACATGTGGCTTATTTTTACAATTATTAATGATAATGGTGTAAATAATTGATGCATGAATACTTTTTGTAACTCCAACGAAGAAAAAGACAATTCTCATCCGTGGCCCTTCAATAGAGTGTGTATTACTGGTGATTAATGTTTTACAAAGACTTCAAGAAAGCAGCTGTTTTGAACTTCATTCTCAAAACCTTGGTGAATTCACTAAGTATCCATCGATGGATCACCAATCCATTGCTGATACATTTTTTAGTTTTTAATATATTATCTATTCTGTCACATGGGTGACCCCTTTTATGGCTGTTTCCTCTGAACTAGAATGAACGGAACAACCATTATTTGTTGGAATCACTGCTGTGTCTAGTTATCTGTGCTCTATATGGGGTTAGCATACCGGCTAATACTAGCATATGGTAGCATCTCTGAGACAATATTAGAAGCCCTTACACCTCTTGCCCACTGCATCCGTCCGTTGACGGATCCCATTGACTTTGAATGGGGCGGAGCCGCAATGCATTGTGGATCCGTCCGTTCCGTTGGATCCGTCGGCTCCGTCAAGAAGTTGAAAAATTGTCAACTTTTCGGGCAGCGACGGATCCGTCATCCGATCAGATCGTGTATGCTCGGGCTTGGCTGACGGATGCCTCTGCAAAGACCACTCCCCCATCCGTCAGCCACGCCTTCCGCCATCCGTTGACGGACGGGGCAGTGGGCAAGAGGTGTTAATCGGAAATAGAGAGGTGTGTGTGTGTGTGTGTGTGTGTGTGTGTGTGTGTGTGTGTGTGTGTGTGTGTGTGTGTGTGTGTGTGTGTGTGTGTGTGTGTGTGTGTGTGTGTGTGTGTGTGTGTGTGTGTTCGTGCGCCCCCCCCCTTCCTGTCACGCAAGCCTCTCTGGTGATGGCTGATGTCTCTCTCTCTCTCTCTCTCTCTCTCTCTGGCTCAGACACAAATCCACGACTCACCTTAAACCCTGATTTTGGCGGCGTGTTGGTGTGTGTGATTAGTACCTAATCTGATCCTCCCCTGGGGAACAACCCAATGTTAACAGTTTGTTTGAATCTTTTCCTGTCTGCACAGTGCATTGTAGCAGAGCTCCGTGCTTTAAAGTTGGGGTGGGGAATGACCTGTGTTAGAATTTCTATGTATTTCTTTGTTAGTCGCCCATTTATTGAACTCCAGCTCATTCCCTTTTATATTTGATTTCGGTGTGTGTGTGTGTGTGTGTGTGTGTGTGTGTGTGTGTGTGTGTGTGTGTGTGTGTGTGTGTGTGTGTGTGTGTGTGTGTGTGTGTGTGTGTGTGTGTGTGTGTGTGTGTGTGTGTGTGTGTGGTCTGCTTGCACAATGTTGGCCTAAGTCGGTCCTAAGCCAAACCTACCGTTTCCACCGGCAACCACCTGCGACAGTGCCTTGCTCACGGGCCTCACGTCGGTGTTGGTTTGGGGCGGGGAGCCCGGGCACCTCAGCGCATCCCAGCAGGCAGTGTGCGTGTCCCCGGGCCCCCGAACGCTAAGCCTTTGTGAGGCCAGCTTTACCAGCACCACCATCGCCGCCGCCTCCTCCTCCATCACCACCACCAGCAGCAGCAGCAGCAGCTATACAACAACAGCAGCTCTGTGTCCTGGCTGGCATGGCGGGCAGGACTCTGTAGGGCTCCGCCCACACAGCCCCCTGGCTCTAGAGAGAGAGGGAGGGAGGCTGGGGGGGAGGGAGGCTGGGGGGGAGAGGGAATAAGAGTGGAGGAAGGAGGGGAAAAAGAAGGAGGAGAGAGGGAGGGAATGAGAATGCGAGATGACAAGAGAAGGAGAGGAGAGAGAGATAGAGAGAGGGACCTATAAACAGATTGGATAGGGACAGACAATGAATGAAAATGGAAAGTTCAGCCATTTAAGTTTCTTTCTTGTTGGCCAAAGCCATGAGCCAACATGAACCTGTGCAGCCAATGAGAGAGAGAGAGAGAGAGAGAGAGCGAGCGAGAGAGAGAGAGAGAATTCGGTGCTGATGATAACGCCCTCTCGCGTTACTAGAGAGCACATGATGTACTGTGTGTGAGAGATTCAGTCCCCCACCCTTACGATGGGGGGCTCAAAGAGACAGTTGTGTGTGTGTGTGTGTGTGTGTCACGGAATCAACAATAATGGCAGAGCATCTTCAGGCAAAACATTCACACCACACACATACAAACATCTCCCCCCCCCTGCCCTAAAGCACACACACAACCACCCCTGGGACAACGAAAGGCACAACTGTCACCACAGCTTTGGACCGGAAGACGGTGAACATTTTGATTGAATTGATCGTTTTTACTTTAACTTTTCTTTATCGCCTTCTCTGTTTTCGCTCTTTGTTGATTCGGTCTTTTGTCCGTCCTCTATGTCCCGTCCCTATTTCACCAGTCTGTTTTGTGTTTACCCGAGTCTCTCACTCGTTCTCTCAACACAAAGGCAGCCATTTATGCCGCTTGACATTTTGGGGGCGAAACAAATGTGCCCACAGAAAGAGAAGACGCAGCTCTGAGATGGCATCGCTGGGATGGCTCGCCCCCTCTCTCCCTCTGTCCCTCTCCTCCCCTCTCTCCCTCTGTCCCTCTCCTCCCCTCTCTCCCTCTCCTCCCCTCTCTCCCTCTCCTCCCCTCTCTCCCTCTGTCCCTCTCCTCCCCTCTCTCCCTCTGTCCCTCTCCTCCCCTCTCTCCCTCTCTTCCCCTCTCTCCCTCTCTCCCTCTCCTCCCCTCTCTCCCTCTGTCCCTCTCCTCCCCTCTCTCGTCCTCTTCTCGCCTCCTCTCTCTCCCTCCAGGCTTCCCTCCTAGTCCCATCCCCCTCTCCTTTTCTTTCTCCCCCTCCGTCCCTCCCTCCTTTTCCCTCTCTCCAACCCTCAATCCTTTTCTCCCCCCCCCCCCCCCCCCCCCCGGTCCTCCCTCCTTTTCTCCCCCCTTTCCCTCGGTTTCACTAGTTTAGTGTTTTGCTATTCTACATTCATAGTGGTGGTTTGGGGGTCGACATTTTCCACTTTCCTCGTTCTCAGAGAGAGTGAGAAAGAGAGCGAGAGAGAGAGAGACTTGTATTGTCTCTCTCTCCGAGCTCCAAGTGTGGGTTGGAGCTGGAGGGTGGAGGGTATGGCTGGGTGGTTGCCTGGTTTCAACCTCACTATCATTCTGGTGTGGAGGACCAACAGGTTCGGGGCTGGGGGCGGCGGTAAAAGTTCAGATCCTGACGATGCAGATGTTTCTGCTGGTCAGAGGACCACACAGAGCATAAAAGATGCAGAGTCACACCCGTTTAGGATTCACCACACCCTCTCCAGCTCCTCCAACCACCATGACTACAGAGAAGCAGAGCAAGTGTGGTTTCAAGGAAACGACTTGTGGTTGGTCCATTTCAACCAAATGTTTTCCAAACCCTAAGCAGATTAGCGTTTTAGCTCTATTAGCGAGGATAGAGCTAAAAAAATGTGGTGGGTGATGCTCATTCTCCCGCTCATATGAAGCCTGGGCTTAGAAACGCACATGGAGACACACACACACACACACACACACACACACACACACACACACACACACACACACACACACACACACACACACACACACACACACACACACACACACACACACACACACACACACACACACACACACACAGCTGTGTGGCTGGTTGTCCTTTTCTTTTACGGCTTTTGTCCAAACCCATTTAACTGTAATGCTGCAGCAGCTCACATTCCCTCTCTGTCGTACCTGTTCCACCCTCGCCTCCAGTGGGTGAGACAGCGTCTGCATAGTTTTGAGTGTGTCCTTCTGGGGCGTCCTTGACGGGAGCGATGCAACATGGCTCAGCTTCGCTTCGTTTGGCTGAACGCACACTAGGGGGGGGGGGGGGGGCTTTGGGTGTCTGGGTTCGTCAGCCTACCGTCAAACCTCGTCATCCTCGAGCAAGATGGCCCCTGCTGACCCCCCTACCCCCTCCGAGTCCTTAATGGCCTGGCTCTGAACCCACCGCAGGTCACTCTTTGGATAAACGTTGCTCCTTAGTGACTAAGCAGCTCCTCAAGAAGCTCTTGGGCCGCTCTGAGTGACAGGCCCAGCTCCTTCCTCCTCCAACCAGCAGCGCCTATATATGGTAATGCATCCCAAGACCCGCCTGATGGTGATTCTCCTCCCTCGACCCATCTTTTCTCCCTCCCTCTCTCCCTCTCTGTCCCCTCTTTACCGCCCCCCCCTCCCCCCCTCTGCTCTCCCTATCTCTTTTTTTATCTCTACCCTCTCTCTCTCTCTTTTCCTCCACATCTCTGCCTTTCTCCACACTTTCCCTCCTTCTCTTGGCTCGGGACTTGCTTGTCCTAAGAAACTTCTATTTAAGGAGGGTTTTTTTTTCGTCTGTTAATGATCGGAAAACTGTGGGCTTGGTGACCCCCTGAGCCCGGCCTGAGGAAGGGGGAAAGTGTTCTACAACAACAGGAGACACTGGGCCTAATTTAGGCATTCATACAACATGGCAGCCTGCTACATTTGAACTACACTTTTACATTTAAAGTTAAACTGGATTTGTAATTTGAGATGCAAAGAGCAGATGAAAGAAAATATCTACTATTACTTGGCCCTGTTCATACAGAGTCTCTATTTAAAAAGGAAAAAACGTTTCTGGCAGGTTGGGCGGAACGTACGGACCGGAACTTTCCATCGTTGCCCACAAATGATGCCCAACTCACGTGACTCTTATTCGGTCTTTTTGGTATTTTGTTTTTCTAGCAACTTGCTCGCTCTCTCTGGCCTCATCGAGTGCCATCCTTACTGACCAGATGTGCAGTACTAGGGTACTCTTAGGTTCTGGGTTCGATACCCATTCACCACAGTACACCTATAGTCATCCATGAGCAAGCTGCCCGCCAACCCTAAACCTTTATGACATGGATCCTAATCCACGTTGAAGTCACCTTGGATAAAATTTGAAATACTGAATTCAATGAAGAGTAACTAGGATTGGATTCCTCAGCCCACACACACACACACACACACACACACACGCACGCACGCGCGCGCGCGCGCGCTTACTTACTTACTTTCCAGAAGACCATACACGCTTGTAAGCAGGGAAGCTAACGCTGCCAAATTAGGAGTGATGGATCACAGCATGGGGATTCCCATGGAATGACTCCTGCACAATTCTGCCCTTCTTGGCTCCCGTAAGACTGTTACTGTACTACTGACTCTCACAAACACACACACACACACACGAAACACTATCATGCACACACTCCATCTCACAAACACACACAACCTTGAACATGGCCAACATGAAGTTCAGCTCCAGATAAACCAGCTGTTTTATTGAAGGATTTCTTCCATGAAAGACAATGATGTGTGTGTACACTGTGTTGCATTCCAGATTACATTGTGTGTGCACCTGTGAGATTTGATTAAACAGTGTGTGTGTGTGTGTGTGTGTGTGTGTGTGTGTGTGTGTGTGTGTGTGTGTGTGTGTGTGTGTGTGTGTGTGTGTGTGTGTGTGTGTGTGTGTGTGTGTGTGTGTGCTGAGGAATCCAATCCTAGTTAATACAGTCATGTCAACACATCACAGCAGGGAGGAGTATACACGCAGGTTTAGGCTGTGGTTATTCAGGGTTTGAACCCAGTACCATTCCTCTAGTGTGTCCCGGGGCTTCAGTACTAAAGTACCCACTAGCGCACCAACAACGTCCCTCCCCCTCCTGGTCACTGTGTAAACTGTTGTAAACTGTTGAAAACTTAATGGGGGAAGTCCAACCTTTAGGCTAAATATAGAGCTACTGCTGCTCCCCACTGTGTGTGTGTGTGTGTGTGTGTGTGTGTGTGTGTGTGTGTGTGTGTGTGTGTGTGTGTGTGTGTGTGTGTGTGTGTGTGTGTGTGTGTGTGTGTGTGTGTGTGTGTGTGTGTGTGGCATGCTGGCGTTATACAACACACACGCCGTAGGCCTCCGGGTCTTGCCTAGACCTAGTCTGAGGCCCGGGCTCTGGGAGAGAATTCACTGTGTGGCTCTGGACAACAGCCCGCCTGATAAATGACTTAATAGTCAAATAGTGAACACACCCAAACAAACAAATACACAGACGCTGTCTGGAGTGACACACACGCACACACACGGCAACGCCTTCCTGAAAGCCTTAGGACTGAATCGAACGTCCCCATAGGTCACTCAAGCACCTCACCTCACAGACGAATAGAAACACTAGCGATGCGGAAACAGGTCTGGTGAGACATGACAGACTCAAGGGGAGTGAAGTCAGAGGGTCTCTCAACACTCAACTCTCAGGATATCTGGTTTCTTCCCGGACAGCACAATGGAGGAAGCCTTCCTGTCTTGAGTAGGATATCTGAGCCCCCATTGATCTCAACCAATTAGGCCCTAAATGTGTTTGGGTTTTTGGACAGGGCCCCCTGATGTATATGGTTATGAATCTTGATGGGGTCATCACAAATCCATCAGACTTTAACATACGACAATAAAGCAAGAAACATTGGAGGGAATCATAAAGGTTTTACCGCAAAGCCTCATTGAAGAAACTGACAGACCAAGGGCTAACCGACAAACTTTTAAAGGGACCATCCGATCAAAGCATTGTGGACATCAATCAGACATGAAATACTGGGTACGGGTCAAATCAAGGCTCCTGCATCTTGGCAGGACTGAAAAGGCATTCTTCCTTTTCCTAAGATTTTCGCAAGATAAATAAGGGCGAAACTAAATCTGGGTACCGAAGGCTTGGGTTGCATATACGCTTTTAATATCATTTCTGGTTTGAACGTTGGCTCACTATCAACGATGATGGATATAAGCCAGATATCTAAAGCTGGCTCGCTTGGGTTGTAATGAATATTTGTAGTACAAAGTTGAAAGTTGGACTAATTCCAGGTCTTGTTCTGTATCTAACTTGCCATTCCGTAAGATCTCAACGCTAGCGACGCCCGGATTCTATTTCCAGCCAGACTTGTTGGCTAAACTTTAGCTCCTGTATTTTGGTCTAAAGGTCGTCTTGCAGTCCACCAATGCTACGTGTCATAGGGGCTTCTGACAAGACGAGCATGCTACCTTCCAACTACTGTTTCCACCTCCATACACACCATAACCTTCTGCTCTGGTCTCTTTTTTACATAAGAACCTGCACATTCTCCTCCCTCTCTGTCAAGTCCAGTCAAATGCTGTTTTATTTAGCCCTTTAATCACAGCTACAGTCTCGAAGGGCTTGACAGGCCCACATTATACCGAACTTCAAACCCTAATCCCTCTAAAGGCCAAAGGGGAAAAAGTCCCCAAAGCCAGAGGGAGGAACCCTTGAGGAGCAACATGATAGTCTGAACAGCACAGTCTGGTGGTTAGAGTGTTCCACTGCTCAGCAAGCAAGACGCCCCCTACCAACCTGTCTCTGTATTCACTGTCTAACCCCTACCTGCTCCTTAACGACCTGTCTCAGTATTCACTGTCTAACCCCTACCTGCTCCTTAATGACCTGTCTCTGTATTCACTGTCTAACCCCTACCTGCTCCTTAACGACCCGTCTCAGTATTCACTGTCTAACCCCTACCTGCTCCTTAGTGTCCTGTCTCTGTATTCACTGTCTAACCCCTACCTGCTCCTTAATGACCTGTCTCTGTGTTCACTGTCTAACCCAGCGGTTCCCAAACTGGGGGTCGCGGAGCACCGTCAGGGGGGTCGTGGAGAGATGGGCCAGTTTGCATATTAAAAAAAATAAATAAATAAATAAATAAATAAAAATACGAATAATTATATGAAACATTATATTAGAATACTGGCGTCAGAATAGGCTTTTAATGCACAGGCACTTTGCAGAGAGAAATCCACCTTTGAAAAGAACCCCCTGTAACCCCACCCTTTGATTCTATATTTGTCGGTTTGTCCCGCCATCGAACGTCAGTCTGATAATCGGCCCGCAGTGATTAATTCAGTGATTCAGTTTTCCTCAGCGACGACCATAATTTATATTACATAGTAATAATAACATTATTAAAAATAACAATAATAATAATGGTTATGATTACTACTGCATAATAATAATGATAATAATAATAATAACAATAATAATAATAATTATTGTCGCGCGGGCGGGGGGTCGCGAAAACAGTCTCAAGTCCAAAAGGGGGTCCCCTGAAAAAAAGTTTGGGAACCACTGGTCTAACCCCTACCTGCTCCTTAATGACCTGTCTCTGTGTTCACTGTCTAACCCCTACCTGCTCCTTAATGACCTGTCCCTATAATCACTGTCTAACCCCTACCTGCTCCTCAATGACATGTCCCTATAATCACCGTCTAACCCCTCCCTGCTCCTTAATGACCTGTCCCTATAATCACTGTCTAACCCCTACCTGCTCCTTAATGACCTGTCTCTGTATTCACTGTCTAACCCCTACCTGCTCATTAATGACCTGTCTCTGTATTCCCTTTCTAACCCCTACCTGCTCCTTAATGACCTGTCTCTGTATTCACTGTCTAACCCCTACCTGCTCCTTAATGACCTGTCTCTGTATTCACTGTCTAACCCCTACCTGCTCCTTAATGACCTGTCTCTGTATTCACTGTCTAACCCCTACCTGCTCCTTAATGACCTGTCTCTGTATTCACTGTCTAACCCCTACCTGCTCCTTAATGACCTGTCTCTGTATTCACTGTCTAACCCCTACCTGCTCCTTAATGACCTGTCTCTGTATTCACTGTCTAACCCCTACCTGCTCATTAATGACCTGTCTCTGTATCCACTGTCTAACCCCTACCTGCTCCTTAATGACCTGTCTCTGTGTTCACTGTCTAACCCCTACCTGCTCCTTAATGACCTGTCTCTGTATTCCCTTTCTAACCCCTACCTGCTCCTTAATGACCTGTCTCTGTAGTCACTGTCTAACCCCTACCTGCTCCTTAATGACCTGTCTCTGTAGTCACTGTCTAACCCCTACCTGCTCCTTAATGACCTGTCTCTGTAGTCACTGTCTAACCCCTACCTGCTCCTTAATGACCTATATATTCCATGATTCCCTTTTTTTAGACGGGACGCTGTGGATACTAAATGTGAGATACTAAATGGTAACCAGGGAAACCGGGATGTCTAGTTGGGGCGCCCGGGGCCTTCTGTGCAGAGGCGTGATGGTAACCTCTCTCCGACCCCTCCCCCTCTCCCCCCTAGTGCGAGGATGCCGCCCCGGGAAGATCGTCCAGATGACGGAGGCGGAGGTGCGGGGCCTCTGCATCAAGTCCCGGGAGATCTTCCTCAGCCAGCCCATCCTGCTGGAGCTGGAGGCCCCCCTGAAGATCTGTGGTCAGTACCCCCCACACCCGAGACGTAGAAACACCCACCTCCTCGACCACCTCCTTCTCCTCTAACACAGCCGCCACCTCCTCCACCCCTCTAACACACCCACCTCCTCCTCCTCTAACACACCCACCTCCTCCTCCTCTAACACACCCTCCTCCTCCTCCTCTAACACACCCTCCTCCACCTCCTCTAACACACCCACCTCCTCCACCTCCTCTAACACACCCACCTCCTCCTCCTCCTCCTCTAACACACCCACCTCCTCCACCTCCTCTAACACACCCTCCTCCTCCTCCTCTAACACACCCACCTCCTCCTCCTCTAACACACCCACCTCCTCTAACACACCCTCCTCCTCCTCCTCTAACACACCCACCTCCTCTAACACACCCTCCTCCTCCTCCTCTAACACACCCACCTCCTCCACCTCCTCTAACACACACACCTCCTCCTCCACCTCCTCTAACACACCCACCTCCTCCTCCACCTCCTCTATCACACGCATCATTCCCTCTCACATCTCTTGTATCCTTCTCTTTAGATCTTGTTCTTACTTTCCTTCTTTTGGTATTCTTTGTATTTCGATATTTCTTTCGCACCTTTCTCTTTGTTAATTTTCATCATGTATTTAATTTCATATCCATTCCTGGCTTCCTATCCTTCCTCCATCTGGGTTGAACCCTCTCCAAAGTGAGGTTAGGTTGGGTTACTTTGCTTGAGAACCAGCCGTTTACATGGCTGAGGCTGTTGTAACTTCCTCCCTCCCTCCCTCCCCGATAGGGGACATCCACGGCCAGTACACAGACCTGCTACGGCTCTTTGAGTACGGGGGCTTCCCGCCCGAGGCCAACTACCTGTTCCTGGGGGACTACGTGGACCGGGGGAAGCAGTCCCTGGAGACCATCTGCCTGCTACTGGCCTACAAGATCAAGTACCCCGAGAACTTCTTCCTGCTGCGCGGCAACCACGAGTGTGCCTCCATCAACCGCATCTACGGCTTCTACGACGAGTGTGGGTCCACCGCTAGCAACGCGCTTTGTGTGGATGCGTGTGTTTAATAGCAAGCGTACAAGTACAGACACGGGAGCACAAGTACACACACAAGCACACACAGACACACACACACAGTCAATGAACATAAATGCCCATAACGGAATCGTGAAATGGCAGTTTTTAACAAGTGACACTTTTGTGTCGTTTTGTTAAAAAAAAGTGTGTGAGTGTATTAATGGCTACAATCCCCACGTCAGAATCCCCCCCCCCCCCCACCCCCTTCGCTCGGCTCATGAACGCCCGTCTTCTGCTCTGCAGGCAAACGGAGGTTCAACATCAAGCTTTGGAAGACCTTCACCGACTGCTTCAACTGCCTGCCCATCGCCGCCATCGTGGACGAGAAGATCTTCTGCTGCCACGGAGGTGACCCCCACAACTCAAGCTGCTCCCCTAGGGATCTTTAGCCCGCCTCTCACATTTTACCTAGCGCTTTTGGCTAACCAGTCTAAGCTAATAAACTTTTGCACACGTTTTTTTTATATTTTAATTGTGTCACGCATATCTGTTTTATAAACCCAAGGCATCTTACACTGGATTTAGGGTTGTGTTACTAATGCCTTCTGTGATTCTCTACCACCAGGTCTGTCTCCTGACCTCCAGTCCATGGAGCAGATCAGACGCATCATGAGACCAACCGACGTGCCTGACACAGGTGCAAGCACACACGCTTTATGAAGTTATGATTTACATCGAGCCCCTTCTGTCCTTGAACATTATTACTGGGAAACACATGCCTAAATAAGGCAATCATTCTCAGGGTCCCTCTTAGTGTGTGTGTGTGTGTGTGTGTGTGTGTGTGTGTGTGTGTGTGTGTGTGTGTGTGTGTGTGTGTGTGTGTGTGTGTGTGTGTGTGTGTGTGTGTGTGTGTGTGTGTGTGTGTGTGTGTGTGTGTGTGTGCACAGCGCTATAACATTCCCTAACATAGGCACTCCCTACAGGGCACTGAACTTGCAGCTTCATACCACAGGCCAGAACGAGATTTCCTTCATGGTAGATGAGGGAACTGTTGGACCCCAACCTACCTGTTTCAACAAAATTATTACATTTAAAAAGGCTTACGATCGGCTACCTAGCGGAAGTTAGGAACATTAGCTAAACGTAAGAAAATAAGGTTGTAAAGTTTGCTACAAAAAAACGCAAGAAGAACAATTATAATAAAGAATACAAATCTGATTAAATTGAATCGTTAAGAAAGAATAATTACATATTGTATATAGACATGAGAGAACATGGCAAACGGTAATTTCGACATTGTGCAATCGATTGTATCACTTCTTCTAACAAATGTACTTCCATCTGCTAAATGCCCTAAATGTAAATGTAGAACTTATGCATGACATTAAATAAGATACCTATTTTGTGTGTGTGTGTGTGTGTGTGTGTGTGTGTGTGTGTGTGTGTGTGTGTGTGTGTGTGTGTGTGTGTGTGTGTGTGTGTGTGTGTGTGTGTGTGTGTGTGTGTGTGTGTGTGTGTGTACCAGGGCTGCTGTGTGACCTGCTGTGGTCCGATCCGGACAAGGACGTGCAGGGCTGGGGGGAGAACGACCGCGGCGTCTCCTTCACCTTCGGCGCCGACGTGGTCAGCAAGTTCCTCAACCGCCATGACCTGGACCTCATCTGTCGGGCCCACCAGGTACCAGGCCCCTACAACACACACACACACACACACACACACACACACACACACACACACACACACACACACACACACACACACTCCAAAAACAGGGTTCAAGGTGAGTCCTAGATTTGTGCGCGTGAGCCAGAGAGCGAAGGAGAGACAGAGAGTGGCATCAGCCACACACACACACACACACACACACACACACACACACACACCCTTGTTAGGAGATATGTCATATGTCAAACCACAAAATAACTGTTTAACGGTGCCCTGTTGAAGCGTTAAATACAAGTCTGTCCAGTCCTGTGTCTCTTTGTGTTTAGTGTCTGTGTTTTTAACTCTTGCGGTACATTTGTCAGGCAAAATATTGATAGATTGTGTCGCCTTGTTTGTGTTTTTACTAATCTATTTTCTCACAACTTCAACTTACTTAATATTAGTTTCTGCAGTTTTATTGTGCTACTGCCCTTTGGGCAGCTAATGCCCTCCTAACCTTCCCTGTGAGGAGGGATCCCTCTTGTGTGTTTCTTCTCCAGGTTTCTCCCCTCTGGACTTCCCCCTCTGCCCCTAAGAGGGCTCATAGTGTTGGGGTTAGTGGTGAACAATGTGGGGCCTGTTGAGCCCCTTTTGAGTCACCGTGTTAAGGGTTATATTAATCAGCCTGTTCTCTGGCGCCCCCAGGTGGTGGAGGACGGCTATGAGTTCTTCGCCAAGAGGCAGCTGGTGACGCTGTTCTCGGCACCAAACTACTGCGGCGAGTTCGACAACGCAGGGGGCATGATGAGCGTTGACGAGACCCTGATGTGCTCCTTCCAGGTGTGTGTGTGTGTGTGTGTGTGTGTGTGTGTGTGTGTGTGTGTGTGTGTGTGAGTTTAGCAATGTCTAAATATAGAGGTGTCTGCTGCTCCCCACTGTGTGTGAGAGAGAGCAAGCGTGTGTGTGTCTGTCTGTACTCGTATGTGTGGGTGTGTGCGTGTGTGTATGGGTGTATGTGTGTATATGGGGTACAAGTGTGTGTACGTGTGTGAGTGTATGTGCATGCATGCGTGTGTGTAAGTCAATGAGAAGAATGAGATCGATTTCAACCCAATCTCTTTGTTTGCGTAGATCCTGAAGCCGTCAGAGAAGAAGGCCAAGTACCAATATGGCGGCATGAACACCAGCCGCCCCATCACCCCGCCGCGCACAGCCCAGCCCCCCAAGAAACGGTGAAGGAAGGAAGCTAGGATAGGAAGGAAGGAAGGAAGGATGTGTGTACGGACGGGCGTGCAAAGGAAGGATTTTGTTTTGAGTGAGTGGTAATCCCTGCCAACCCGGCACCAACATTTGTAAAGAACAAAGGTCAGACCCCCACCACTACACAGACCCCCACAGGGGGTAGGGTACCGATGCGATGGTACTTTGTTCAGGACGCCGTCTTATTTTATACAACTGTAAACCAATCGGGAAACTGTTCTGTGCACCATGGCCTGTCATATCGAGCATGTTTTTCTGCCGACACGTTTGTTTTGATCCTGAAATGTTTGTGGAAAAAAAAACGGGCAAAAACTAAATGGAAATCAAAATGCAGTACGAGTGTCCGTGTCTGTTCCTGTTTTAGTTTAGCCTAGCCTCGTTCCTGCACTCGCCTCTCACATTTCTACCCCACCCTCATCTGTACAGACGATTGTTAATGACACCCGCTGCGTTTTCAATAAATAATTTGCGGAATAATTGTTGTCTGGATGCTCCACTTATTTCATGAGGTAAAGGGGAACCCATTGGACGACCAGGTGGGTTTGATGTGGACGGGCCATGGCAAGCCTTTATCAAAATGGATCCATTAGTGACATCACAAGAGGGAGTCCGCCCAGATCTGATGGGAAGAGCCCATTGGGATCCATCCAGATCTATATTATATAGTCTCTCTCTCTCTCCAAAATATCTATCAAATGTTATACTGTAAAAGTACTTTAAAAAGTAAAATCTGTGTGTGTGTGTTGGGAAGGATACTTTTAAAATGTATCCAGTTACAGAATACATGCCCAAAAATGTAATATGTCACGCATTCCGTTGCATCAATCAATCTGAGTATTGTATTCTGAATACTTGGATTACTTCTATATTGAATTGCATTTTATAAGTGTAGGAATGCGGCATCAAATCCTGCTTACTAAACAGGACTATTCTGGTGTGCGTTCTTCTCTCCAAACTGGCTTTAAGGGTATGTTTATGCAAAATATATTTGCTATTACATCTAATAATTTTTTCACTGAGCTAAGTGCATAGGTGTTGCCTATAAAATCAGAGAGAGAGAGAGAGAGAGAGAGAGAGAGAGAGAGAGAGAGAGAGAGAGAGAGAGAGAGAGAGAGAGAGAGAGAGAGAGAGAGAGAGAGAGAGAGAGAGAGAGAGAGAGAGAGAGAGAGAGAGAATAGATCACGACAGGCTGTGGTATGTGCTCATTATACCACTGTTAAGGGGCGTTGTTCGGCCTGATGCGCAGCGGAGGGCCGGCGACCCCCTTCACAGTGGTATAATGAGCACATACCACTGATTCAACATTTTAGGCTTCAGTGAACTGTGCTATTGCTTTTATGCAACTACTTTTATACTTTGTAACCGTTTCTACTTCCAGGCACGGAGTGATAAGCAAACTTTCACAAAATGATTGGGCGTCATAGCAGTTATGTATACGCTCATTATACAACAGTTAGGAACCAATCAGATCGCTGGATTTAAACCACCCGTTGTATAAATATAAATATATTTATCTATATACAGAATATATAACCTCTCACTTGTGATCTCCTTATCAACCTGGTGTTATAATAGCTGCCCGTTAAAAGATACTAACTATTTGGGTGCTTGAATCAAATGGACAGTTTATGCGTCTGACGGGATTAAGATGGCTTTCACCTTAGATGGCCCACTCACCTTCTTAACCTACAAATAAACAGAACCTCCACAGACGTGTTTGATCCCCGACTTGAAACGAGAAGAGAGATTCTGACCCCAGTACTGTATCACTAATGTAGATGTTATTGTGTATTTGTGCAGACGGCTTTTATTCCACTACATTCAATTGACTTGACTTTCTTACTCAAAAGGTAGTACCCAGTGAGTTTGTTTGTTTGATACAGCTAATAAGAGAAAGCCATTAGGTCCATCCACACTTGATAAGCACCTTTTAGTTATTTGTTTTACCTTTTAGTCCCTTTTAGTTAATTGTTTGGCATCAGACATTAATTTATCTAGAGTGACTTTAGTCACTCTAGATAAAAAGGCCAACGTTTGCAGAAAAGGGCTGCCAACTTTACTGCAAACATTGGAGATTTGATGGAGGCTGGGCATCCATTTTCTGAGGGGCCGCTAAGAGGCCCCCACCACACACAGAAGACAAAATTACATAATTAGACATGAACACATAAATAAATTATTAATTCCATTTTGCCCGTTTCATTACTTCTAATCCTGACCCAAAACGTTGAAAAAAGATGAACATGGAACAACACACTTTGCGGCCACCAGAGGGCTCACTTGACTGGTGGCCAAAGACGCAAGCCCCAGGAGCAGTGCATACTTTCGCAATCCACCAGTGCTCAGCGGCCAAGCCTGGCAGCTGTTTAAGCGGGCTGTGGACGGGTCCCTCGATTCTTGGGGCCAAGAAGTAGATAACGCAACATAAAATAATTTATGAATTAAATCATAATTTTTATAAGGACAATGTCAGAAAGGACAAAGCCTGGCATTTAATTGCAGTCGTTTTGGGAGTGGAAGATGAGTCCATTAGGTTTAGGATTATCGCGTGATCTCGCGTGAATACGGCTGGCTCGCAATTAACGCAGGGCAGAGTTCGCAGCCGTTCCGCGGTGCGTACGTCCCCGGTGGAAAACAGGCGTCAGACCTCTCGCTTATGATGCTACGATGCTAGCAATGCTAGAAAACAAGAATATTTCTGCATCCGGTACGTCATGATCTAGGGCGTGGCTAGGCTCCCTTGATGCGGAAGCAAATCTCCTTGATGTTGCCCTGCGACATCAAGGAGCATTGGCGCCCGGTAATATGAATCCGCTGTCCATTCTATAAATAGGCATGCACAGCAAACCACAAGCCATAAACCTCAGATGAAAAGCAGTGGGTAGAGTGTATCCGAAATGTTTTCAACGTTGTTCGGCTATCAGTTCGCTGCAAAATAGTGAGCCCTTTGACAAAGTGAGACAGGAGAAGTGAGGAATAAGAACCACCGTAAGGGTTCGGCCTCCATGCCTAAACAAGCCAATGTTACACAACACAATATCTTCAAGTTCCAAACTGAAACTTTTCAATGAATCACATCGACACCAGCGTCTGTAGTAAACAAGATTGACTTTAATGCCTCAATTCGTCAATGCATTACATCACACATTTCCGATAACTGTAACGAGATGATGAGGTCGCTTGTCTTTTTGAGGAGGACGTTGTCAGGATGACGTAGCGGGCCTTGTGTCCCTGGCGGCCATCTTGTCTCTAAACGCTAGGTCCTTGGCACTAGATTCCCCCAACGGCGGCGAGGAGAACAAGGCCTTCACTAGTCCCCTTCCCCTTTAAAATTAGTACATTGTAACTGAGGACACAACATTTTGTTTCATTACAACATTAAGGCCAACCCACACATTCAGTAACTAAAACACGGCTAACAATGTTGTATTCGCATACATATTAAAAAAAAAAAAGTAAAATTGAAACAAACTGTTCCCTGTCAGTCGTCAGTGTGTTCCCAGCGTAGCAGAAGTGGGCTTCTGCAATAAGTCAGTCTTAAAATTATTTAAGGCCTTATTGAGGTTCACTGGCACAGCCAGTTGAGTTTGTTATTGTTACAAGTGAACCTTGTGTTCTCTTGAGACACAGGTCTGGTTCACAGGTGTGGACATCTTAGATTATATCAGCATTCATCCATTTGTTCCTATATCCCTTACCTCAACGCATGCCGTCTATTGGTTTACAGTAATTTTCCAGAAAAGTCCTAGGAAACAATTTCATTTGAACAATATAACACTTTTAGTACGTTCCTGTTGAACTGAGAGAAACCAAATATCACAGGATATATTTGGATATCCTCGGTTTGTTTTGCCACTTTAAAACATGGCTGTCATGTAAAAGATTAGTTTAGAGCTCTGCTAATTATGTCTTTAATTAGCTATCAGTAACAATTTGTTAGATTGAGTTAGTGGGTTGCACCCTTATTTTAGATCTGTCAGTAAGAAAATAAAGTGGGTAGCGCTGTTCAAGGTGCGCTTCCAGTCTTGGCCACTAGAGGGCATTACATACTCATAAAAGGAGTCGATCAAAACTCATTGAGTGTGTGTATCGAATTTGGCCGTTTCTCAATCTCCAGGACAGGGGAAACGGGCCAAGTACACATTCTTCAAGTTCACAAGCGTGCTAGAAGGCAATAAATACAAGGGGAAATTGAAAACACGTAATAATAACTCACTCACAAAGTTAAAACATTACGCGTGTGTTAAGCAAATCCCAGAGGAAATGGAAAACATTCCCATTTCACAATAACAAAAAGGGAGGTGGTTCGCATTTCAATAGAAGGAAAGAAGGAGATGCAATTAGAAATACTTATTGTTTGGGGCAACAACAGAAAAAGGCATAAAAAAGTTAATATATTAGAGTTCTAAGACGCCTTAAAAAAAAAAAAAGCGCTTCGCTACAAACCGGGAAACAATTACAACTAAAAGAGGGAAAGATCCAGCGGTCGCCAACGAAACCAGATGGATACACGATTCCTATTTTCTGTGGTCATCAACAGTTTACTTAATCTCATCATGGTGATCAAGGTTGGCTCTGAGTCAAGTAGCGCATAGCAGCAATCTTCCTCACTGGGGGTTCTATACAAACAACTTTTACAATGACACTACATTTCATTTAGATGGCCGACATTTCAGTCAGTTCGTTTGATGAATCCAAAATCCCTAAAAACCACAAGCACACGTGTGTGTGTGTGTGTGTGTGTGTGTGTGTGTGTGTGTGTGTGTGTGTGTGTGTGTGTGTGTGTGTGTGTGTGTGTGTGTGTGTGTGTGTGTGTGTGTAATGGGTTCACAGTATTAATACTAGGGATGGGGATTGATAAGAATTTCACGATTCCGATTCTGCTTATCGATCCGATTCCTTGTCGATTCTCATTGGGTGAGAAAATAAGTACAAATGGCAAATGGCTTTGTTTGTATTAAATTAGCTTTTTAAGCCCAAATGCCATCATTATGTGCCATAAAACTAAAAACACAGACTGAAAACAGCCTAATAAACCTAATAAACCGTTGGAACACACAAGACCGGAAACCATAGCAATGCCGGTAAACATACCCCGAGAAGCCTAATCCCTATGAGAGCTCCCCACGCTACGGCCATCCGGAGGCGCACAGAGCTGTTGGCCGTGATATTATATATACAATTATAATATATTATATATACTATTATATATAGAGCTCCGGGAGTCGCAAACGGCAACAATCACTTTCTCCTCCATGCTGCAGTTCACCCCGGAGTTCGACGGTTGAACGCTGATTGGCTGTCATCACACAAAATTCGCTTCAAAGTTGAAAAATATTTAAACTTGAGCGAATTTATCGCGGCACAGATCCTCATGAACGCGCTCCCTGTGCACAGCGGAAGTGTGGCGCGACAATCAAAACTTGTCGCCGGTTTTCTCTCGCGAAAAATTCGCCCGATTCGCGTCGTACACTTTGTATGGGATCTTGTCGCCCCGTCGCGTTTGGTGTGAACGCACAATGCGCTTCTTCTTCGGCGGCGCCATGTTTGCTGCGTTCTGAACCAAAACAAAGCCGCGTGTGTGTGACGTCATGACGCATTTGCCGCGACCGGAACCGATAAGCGGAATCGTTAAGAAGGCTTGCTAATGATTCCAAGGCATCGGTTGACTCGGCACCGGTTCTGAACAAGAACCGGTTCTCGATTCCCATCCCTAATTAATACGGTGTGTGTGCGCGCGCGCGCGCGCGCGCGCGCGCGTGCGTGCGTGCGTGTGTGTGTGTGTGTGTGTGTGTGTGTGTGTGTGTGTGTGTGTGTGTGTGTGATGGGTTCACAGTATTAATACTGTGTGTGTGTGTGTGTGTGTGTGCGTGTGCGTGTGTGTGTTAGACCAGGGCTCTCAGAGCGAAGGACAGGGCGGCTCCGCATGAGAGCCCGAGGGCCAGGAAGAAGGTCATGAGGGCCCCGGCCGTCTCTGCGTCCTTCGCTGCCACCATCCTGCACACACACACACGGACACACGGACACACACACACACAGATAGAGAGATGGACAGACAGATGGACAGATAGACACACAAAGACAGAACCGTGAGCCAAGAGTTGAGACATTTGTGTGCGTGTCTGTGCATGTTTGTGGTTGGTTTGTGTCTCTGTGTGTGTGTGTGTGTGTGTGTGTACCGTCTGTGTCCGTCTGCGTGTCTTTGCATGATTGTGTCTCTGTGTGTGTGTCTCTGTGTGGGTGGGTGTGTGTGTGTGTGTGTGTGTGTGTGTGTGTGTGTGTGTGTGTGTGTGTGTGTGTGTGTGTGTGTGTGTGTGTGTGTGTGTGTGTGTGTGTGTGTGTGTGTGTGTGTGTGTGTGTGTGTGTGTGTGTGTCTGCTTGTCTGTGTGTTGGCATGTGTGTGTCGGCTTGTCCGTGTGTGCGCATGTGTGTGTCTGTGCTTGTGTACTCACTGCGGTGCGTAGGTCATGGAGAGGCACACAAAGTATCCGCTGGAGAAGGCGAACAGCGCCATGATGACGGCAAAGGCAGCGTCGTGGGGGAAGTAGACGGGCAGCAGCCAGCGGCTCTGGACGTTGCACAGCATGATCAGCGGCACGAACACCACCCTGCAGCCCACCAGCACCGGGAACACCACTGAGTCCTTACGCGGCTGGGGGGAAGGGGGGGGGGGGGGGGGGGGGGGGGGGGGGGGATGAGATGTACCTGAGTTAGCCCAGACGGGAGGCGCGGGAGTCCCAGCACTAAGTACAGGACAGTGATGGGGTGCAGCAGTAGCTCAACAACCGCAAGGTTGCTAATTCGATCTCCGGCTCCTCCTAGCTGAGGCTCGAGGTGACCTGGCCTGAAGCAAGGCACCTCAGCCTAACCACTCCCGACGCCGCCGTCGGCGTGTGGATGGGTGCACGAATGGGTGAATGTTAGGCAACAGCCCTCTGGATAAAAGGGCTATATAAATGTCTATTTATGATGGTGATAATTATCCCAAAAAAATAAAATTAGAAAATTATAAATAACACATTTCTAAGGAATACGAACAACTGACACAAATATAAAACACACAACACGTTATTTTCACTGAGAATATCTTTTTATAACCCGGGGGGAAATAGCCGCTCCTAATCTATATTGTCGGGCATCTGTGTGGCAAGATACTGAAGTTCTGTGGCTGGGCTTTGATTTGCTGCTCCCAGCATGCACTGCGGCGAAGGGCATAATCTGCTGTGACCGCACAAATTGTCTGGAGAACCGCTCTGTTTTTTGACCTTCATTGCGCAGTACACTCCAGCGGAGTGAGCGTCGCCACGTCAACTTCATTGTCAGGAAAACTAAAGTAACGCTAATAATAGATATCAGTTATCCCTGCCTCACCATTCACCAAACCCATTGGAGGAGATGACAGCTTCATTATCTCGAATTTACGCCGGACAATAACTCACTTCGAAACCGTAGACAAAAGGCTAAGGACTTAATGTCCTCCAGCCCCTCCTACCGCTGCTGCCAGGCCAAAGTACCACCATACCCTTCCTCCGTTGTTCTCCGAGCCAGAGAGAAGCCGGAAAACCCGTCACACACGCAGAACCGGCCCCGCCGAGTTCACACGCCTCCCCAGGCCACGCCTCTCTGAGCCCAGCTGCCACTCAACCGCCGCCTCGCCATCACAGCCGAGATTCGATTTCGCGTCGAGAGTCGTGATTCTTCGCCACTGTGATTCCAAACTTAAATAAAAGGTATGCATGTTTCGTCTTTGGACCAAGGAAATGCCTCCTTGTGTTGAACAAGTTTAAACGTGTCTGAGGTGTTTCCCCCCCCGGGAACAACAAACAAACAAACAGACAGACCGACCCCCGTCCGCTTAGGGCTAATCAACCTCCTTAACAAGTGGGCCGAAAAGGAAAACCACTGGGGGTTCATGGGCCACACAGAGTAAAACTACGTCAATGAATCGCTACAAATAAATCGTACTTAAAGTAGTGTTAACTTAATACATATAGTACTACATGGAATAAACTTGTCAGACGCATTCCTTCCTTTTAAATCGTATCATTATAAAAGATTTCATTCTCACATATTTTGGACACGTATTTAGAATTCAACAATGTTGTTTGAATCATCACAAAACAGAACTACTGTACATATGAGACATTTTGAGCCAGTGAGTCAGTGAGAAAGATTGCACTGCCTTGTTTGCCTAGTTTGGCTCATCCTGAGACACTCATGCAGCTTCTCATAGGTCATCGAGCAACGTGCCCTTGTTCTGATGGCATTCATATGAGAAAAGCTAGACTCATACGTATCGGTTGAGCCAAACATTGTCAGAATAAGTGATGCCAGTTCCTGATTGTGGGGTACTGATACTGGCTAGTATCATCGGCTACACACAGAAACCTGATTTGCATGCAACAATGTTTCTCCTTTATTTTATTTATTTTTTGCATGCAACCTCTTGCGGGCCAGAAAAAAATTAAGAGGGGCCGCATTTGGCCCACGGGCCGCTAGTTGAATAGGCCTGCGGTAAGGACTCACCCAGTGCACCCACGTGGTGACGGTACGGCCCAGCCAGTCGTTGACATTGAACACCAGGAAGCAGCACACAGACAGGAAGTAGCGCTCTGGAGACAAAGAGGAGAGGAGGGGATCGATCAGCTGGGGGCCCGACCGGTTCTTGGGGGGCATTCCTCATCCGGTTGAGCGGCGGCGGGGTAATTAGCCCCCGTGTTTCAGTGATCAACGTGGCTTCACCCTGCGCCCGTTTCTGGTTCAGGGTGCGAGAGGCCACAGAGATGGATTCCTTGGATTCTTTGGATGCTTTGTGTTTTGTGGTTTGGCGCTGTTAAAAAAAAAGTGTGTGTGTGTTCAGAGGTGTGTGTAGAGATAAGGGTGAGTGTGTGTAGAGTTGGATGTGTAGAGGTGTGTGTGTGTGTGTAGAGCGGTGTGCGTGTGTGTGTGGAGCTGTGTGCGTGTGTGTGTGTGTGCAGGCTCCTCACCCCAGGTGCCCTCGGGTGAGTATGTCCTGACGTCAGCGGCGACCGCGGGGAACACGGACAGCGTCACGGTGAAGACAAACGTCACGCAGAACGCCATCACCCAGATCTACACACACACACACACACACACACACACACACACACACACACACCCACGAAAAAGATAGAGCAACAGCTATTCAATTAAGATAGAAAGTCACTTTAGATCAGATCTATAGTTAATAAACTGGGAGGAAAAAGCAAAAATAACAATCGTAAAGTCAAAAATACCTTGAACTTCATTTTCCCATACTAATCGCGCCGGGGAAAAACCCATATGGACTACTTAACCTATAAAACCTAGTGAGGACTGGCTTAGGCTCTGACCTTTCACCCAGAAAGCCCCTGTAATAAGAGGCCTCCCTCATAATGGAACGCCACTTTCTATCCAAGCGTAACATAGAGAGGTGAATAGCCTTTAGGGTGAGGGAGGTCAGGATGTGAGGGCATGTGTTCTTTAATGCTTTTTCCGTCTTCTCTGTTTGATTAATAAAAGTCGGTTATCTTTTCCTTAACGGTGGAGATTCCACTGCACAGTGTCATGTAATCGAAAACAAACTATCTTGGTGCGTTAATAGTTAACATTTCGCTAGTTGACCTTGGCTTGTAGGGCAGACTGCCATGGAGACGGATGGTCAATACCAATGATAGATTGAGAGAATGATCGGTCTCGTTAGTTTACCACTATGGAGTCAAGAAGAGGAATGTGAGTGGAGAAACATAAGGTCACATCCGTCTTGACCTACAAACGTCCATTGACCAGGGGGACTATTATCCTGGGTATACCCAGGCTGCCTTGCGTGCGATTTCATTTCGTGCTGCTAGGCAGCCTGGATTCTATGGATCCAATTTTCGCTTGAGATAGGGAACCAATCACAGAACGGGGAGGGACGGCAAGACGATGACGACGTCTGTGCGACACACTGAAGCTTGTAGTTTACGGATCCAAAATGGCAGCAGACGCGTTACCTTACGATGCAGCATTAGATAGTGTTTTAAGTAGTTTAGAACGCAAGTTTATTTTGAAAAAAAGAGAAACTTTCGGCGTTAAACTCTTTCATTACCAAGAAGGATGTCTTTGCTCTGCTACCGACAGGCTTTGATTGGCTATGAGCTACGTACAGACTCACATGATAGACATTCGTAGTACCCAATAAACGGCTCCGGGCAATCGTAAACCACGCCTCAAATACAAGAAAATGTATGTGTGGTTCCTAGACCTCATCTCAGCGTAGTTTGAGATGAGTTCTGGCGTTAGACAGGCTAGGGGTCTACGACAAAGATCCCGGATAGTGATTGGTTAAACTGATATTAACCATTGTTTATTGCCGTTGGAATAAAATGTGCATCGAACAATCGCGTTTAAAATCTAGCTTTAGAGTTAGAACTGTAAAGGATTATGAACCATTACTGAAGTTATTTATAGTGTTACTGTAAGTTCAAACCAAAAGCTGTTAAAGATGCAAAATCGCAGAATAGCTCAAAACGCAACACTGTCGAAAATATTTACAGCTCATATCGCTCTTTCGATTTTGCTTTTCCATTTAAAGGAGGGGTGCTTTTTGCCTGCATGTTTCGTAGTTGAGGCAAGTGCTGCAGCTGATGCCGAGACACAAAAACACAAGATAGTCATACGTTTGGTCAATAGAAAAAGAATAATAAGCATAAATATATGAAACACTGAATAAATAATTAATGGAGCAATTGATTATATGCTAGATTATAGCTTAGTTGATCGCTATCGTGTGTGTGTGTGTGTGTGTGTGTGTGTGTGTGTGTGTGTGTGTGTGTGTGTGTGTGTGTGTGTGTGTGTGTGTGTGTGTGTGTGTGTGTGTGTGTGTGTGTGTGTGTGTGTGTGTGTGTGTGTGTGTGTGTGTATGTATGTGTGTGTGTGTGTGTGTGTGCGCGCATTATTGTTTATTATGGAAAAGATCCGCTCAACGGGAGCATTTGTGCCAGGCAGACACACGGCAAACTGACAAATTAGAAAAAAAAAAAAATTGTGCGGTATCTCCCTGCTTCTGAAATGCGCGCACATCTCCACCCACCGCTCGTCCGCTGGTTTCCATCAGCATTCCACTGTGCGACCATCCCTGTTCCGTAATGCGGATTGCGCATGCCCTCATACATTGTTTAAATCATATGCTGGATGCTTTATTATTTTTAGATGTGTTTTTTAGTTAATGATCGGGCTATTATAAGACCACGTTGGCTATGCATCGCGGACAAATACGAGGCCCTTCAATAGCCGCAATTATTCTCTCATGCACCATGATGAAGGAACAAATGTGTGGTAGGAACAAGGAAGTGAAGTTCTCGCCTATGTTTACTGGGACCCACGCCGGCGAGAGACATCTACATTCCGATTGGCTGGCGGTCATTTACAGCCGAAACGCTACTAGCTCATTTGCATAGAGTTGAGCTGTTTTCAACTCTCATTTACAGCTTTACAGCTTTAAAGCTATCTCAAGCGTTTTATCTCTCCAATCGCTTTATCGCTCATGTCTAATAGAAAGTGAACGGGCGTTTATCGCTCAAAATGCTTTAGCTATAACTGTAGTTAATATAGATCATTCGTTTGTTAATGTAGACTGAAAAAAGGATGACTGCATTGATGAACAATATTCACGCAGACATGTTACAATGATGTCACTCTGCGGCATGCGAATGAGCATGTTTCGCTTCGTTACTTCCCTAGATATTCGTCGGGTCCGACCCCCCGGGGGGCATACTGGGAAGAGTAAAGTATGGTTTGTATCTTAATTCCTTCACCCTTTCATCCGTGTTATTCCAGGAACTAAAAAGGCATTTAACCTAAATCGTTTGTTTCTGTTGTACTAGCTTAGGGGCCCGTAGCACAAGCAATGCATTGATGTGTGCCTACAATGAACCCTTAGAAATGGTAGACAGCGATCCTCTGTAGTAGTTTTAGTAGTAGTAGTAACTCATAGAGCTAGACCTTAATCGTTCCAGTGTACGAGGGTTACAACCCTTCTTGGGGCCACACATGGCAAGATCATCTGAGTAATGCTGCTTAAAGCCTTCGCAACCGAGTGGTTTGCCAACATATATCCCATGCAGCCCGGACCATCTCCTAAGAGAGCAGGAAGTAAACAGGAAGTGCCAGTCCAGTTCCTGTCATTAAAAGTTTATTAACCTTTTTTTGGATGAACGCAGACCGAACGGCCGAGACACCCATCAGCTATTAGAGGGTGAGTTGCGCTGTTAGACTATCAGTTTGGAGTTGGTTGCATTCAGGGAATCGCCCCCCTGATTGGGTTTGGGAATCCATCCGGCCTGTCAACACTAGGTGCGAAAAATGCAACACTTCCAAATTGCGGGGAGAAGAGTTGAGTTGAAAAATCCTGATGTCTTGTCTGCTCTCTCCCTCTCTTTATATAAAGAGAGAGAGAGCAGACAAGGCATCAGGATTGTTCAACTCTTCCAGAATCGAATTGAATCGGCCTCAACGTGAACGACCCGGGCTCACCTTTTTGAAGACCTCCATGACGGAGGCCTTCGTGGGGTCGGTCCGGCCCTCGTCCAGGGTCACGGTGGCCTGCTTGGTGGGCTCCACGACCGGGACCATGTTGGTCTCCAGGGAGGCTCCCGGGTCCTCCACCGCGGCGCCGTTGGCCTGCACGCCGCCGTTAGCATTTAGCTTGCTCTTCTCCGTCAAACTGCTCTCTGGACACAGTAACAGCCATTAATTAATGAATGAATTAAATATATCTATGTAGGTCTATGTTAGATATAGATCTAGATAGATGCATACATCAAAAGATAAAGAATATATAGATTCTGTTTATGTTTGATGAGATACACACCTATATGTACATATATACATCTATATATAGATATCTATACTTATGTATCTCAGACAAATGTACACAATTCAGAGAGCTTAAGAACATCAGCATGAAAGACACAAACACTGATCCGACACGCTGCTTTACAAAACGCTGCCTGAAAAACGGAACTGAATATTACAACTCCACAGAAAACGGTCTCTAAGTGAGGTTGCGCTGGTGGGCGCAGAGAGTAGAACCATAGATGGGGGGGGGGGGGGTGGGGACAAACGGAGAGAAGAGGAGTGTACAATTCCCTCTCTCTCTCTGAATCCAGTCCTAATAATGGACCCCTGTGCAGAGGAAGGATACACATGCCGGCCGTTCCAACGCATCGCAAGCATGTCCACTCAGAACAAAGGGAAAAGGAGGAACAAGAACCAAGACAAAAGGAAGCGAGTCAGCCCAGCAGGCGAGCCCAGCGCACGCCGCTGGGCTGTAGTCACGCCACGGAGGGCCCTGGGGCGCTAACAGAGGAGGGCTGTGTCTGGACTGCCACCTAATCAAATAAGCCTGAGTAAACACCGATAACAGGATTAGCTCCCCAAACTCCACAGCCCCTTTAACCCTGGCCAGACGTTGGACCAAGCTGTTATGAATGAAAGTCAATTGGTTTTGGACCGTCGACTAGCTCAGACCATTGACTTTCTCGCAGCACGCGCACACGCACGGTGTTAAGGGATTTTTTGGATGTGGGTTCTCCACCTCAACAAGCGGAATTTATCAAACAATCAGACATTCCTAACATAACTGAAATGTAGACTCATTGTAAAAAGAAGCCGCTTTTACCGCCCAGTAGTTCATGGCTGGTGTCCGTCTCGTATCGTCCACTTCTGTTCAGATAGTGCTGGGCAAACTCCTGCCATGACACACACACAAAAGAACACACACACACACCCTTAATGATCATGTTAACTACGGTTTTCTTTTGTGTTTCTAATCAGCACATCGTCATTTTCTTTGTCATGTGTTTCAGGGCACTCCTCCCGTCCTGAATAAATATCATGCGAAGTCAAAAATATATTGGTTGTTAATGTGACTTAATTACGACAATAAAACACTGTTTATGACATTGACATAGTCAAAAAGTTCTGGGAGTTTGCTCAAGGTAATCTGCTACACTACCCTTATCTAATCATGCGGCTTTAATCTTTTTTTATGTTTTGGAATCACAGCACCAAGGCTTTCGGGTCCCCCGGGTTAAAGAGCAAAGCATTCTGGGAAATGTAGTGCCACTGACCAGGCGCGGCAGGAGCACGTAGCTGAGGAGGGTGACCAGCGTCCCGATGCAGGGAGTGATGAAGTAGCCCAGCGCCGCCGTCTCCGAGTCTGCTTCACCTGGCAAACACACTGGCGTTACCGTGGAAACCACGGGACAGCCAGCTGTAACGATTCCCATGCCCTTTTGGCTCCAGAATGGCGTGTGGTCAACTTCCTCCTCGCTGCTCGAAGGCATCCATCCAAATGGAGCTTGTGGCTAGGAGACCGTTTTTCTTTCTTTTCAGTTGTTATTTTTAGTTAGTGCCATTGTGTGTGTACAGCTGTGTGTCACAGGCTTAAACTAAAATGGGTTTGGACGAGGGCTGGACGACATGGCCAACACCTACATCACCTCGTACTTTTTCATAACCGTCATCGGATAATGTTTATTACAATATCAGTCAAGTAGTGTGTTAAGAGGGTATTCTCCCCCCCCCCCCCCCCCTAAAAGCACCTCCTCCCCCCTCTTAGACTTTCAAACCCAACACTGACCGAACACGAGAGCTCGGTTCTGCCTCTTTTCCCCCGTCCCAGCTCAGATCGCCACGGTTTAGCGCGGCAGACATGACGCACAGGAGCGTCTCCGCCTCTGTCCCAGTCCACGGCGTGCTCTGGCTCGCTGACCCTGCCGCGGTCAATAATCAACCACTACTGCTGACAGAACGCTGACGCTAGTATTTTAAAGATCTCGGACGTCGCGCTCATCGTCGTTCGTCCAGTGAGCTGGGACTGTCGGTGGAAAGGGGCTTTAATATTAGGATCTTCATGAACTAAGCTTAGAGTTGACATAAGATAGAGAGCTTCAGGACACAGCAAATGAACAGTGATCAGAGTTGCTTCAGAATACAACCAAATGAGCGAGGGCAATGAGCGATGCTGTATATGAACTGCACCAAAAAATTCCCTTTTCTCACGCGCGCACACACACACACACACACACACACACACACACACACACACACACACACACACACACACACACACACACACACACACACACACACACACACACACACACACACACACACACACACACACACACACACACACACACAGTGCCCTAGAAGCCTTGGACGCGGACATCAACATCCACTGATGCACACGCGATGAAATAGTGAGGTAAATGTCAGCAACGCGGAAGAAGGGGATTAGGACAGGTGGGTGTGCATTCTCAATACACTGATGTTTTAAAAAAACGAAACATTAGAAAACCTGTTTGACTACTAAAACCTCAGACGTCATGTTCTCCATAGCAGCCTGTAATCACGTAGCTATTCATTATCATTACTACTGGTGGTAGCCTCTTCCGTCTCCGATTTTATCACGATTATTATTGGTACTGATATATCATCCACCTTCTCAGGACAAAGCCCTAAATGTGTCTTTTTAACAGAGCACAAATACAAATGCAAGTGAACGTGACATGTTTATTTGTTTCTGTTTTCCATGTTAACACTCTTTGTAAACACTGGTTATCCAAACAAGGATGTATACAAATAAACATGAATGAGTGGGTTTGTCTTAGAGCGTTTTGTGTTGCGTGCGTTGCGCGTGTGTTTGTGCGTGCGTGTGTCCCTTACTTGCGATGGCGAAGATCATGGCGAGCGCGGCGAAGGTGCCGGCGAGCCCCTGGCCGCTCATGAAGAAGCCGCTGTACTTCGGGGGCATCTGGCCCACCAGGCCGAACAGACTGCCCTGCACCACCGCCCCGAACGCTGGGGGGGGGGGGGGGGGGGGGGGGGTGAGACGGCGACAGGGGAGGGGGTGGGGGAGGTGGAGGGGGAGGAGACATGGTTAACCTCTGCTGGGATGACTCTCGTAGCTTAAACGGCAGCAAAATGCTCTGACTTCCAATCAGCCAAACTATTACCCCAAAAGGTGCAGGATTCCTATGAAGCGCTTTATTTTCACTCCCTCTTTTTATGGTTTACGTAGAGTTACGTCAAGAGATTTCTGTAAAGTGTGAGGACTGGACACTCCTTACTTGACACCTTACTTGACACTCAAGGTCACCTTACAAGTAAAAAACAGTACTAAGATAAAAAAATAAAAAAAAGAGAAAACATAATAAAACAGTGTACAAGAGAAAAGAGTAATGCAGCTGACTTCAAGGGAGCAGGCTCATCTGAGTAGATACGTTTTCAGGTGAGATTTGAAGGTGATAATGGAGCTGGAGTGTTGGATGTCATGAGGCAGATAGTTTCAGAGGTGGGGGGCTGAGGTGATCCTCTTTTAAAGACATGTATGTTGATCCACCGATCAGGACTCGTCTTCAAAACACTGAGCTACTAAAGCTATTATGGGTTGTCGCTTACAGTTGATGAACCATATGGTGGCCATGGTGACGGAGAAGAAGCGGTCCATCCCCATGTCCACCTTGACCAGGATGGCTGTGAAGACGAAGAAGAAGAGGATGGCCACAAAGCTGCCCGCGATCCGCACCGCCTCCGATATCCTTGTGAAGAGCGCACGAGACTTCATCAATACATGGTTATAGACAACACATGAACCCGCAGCATCCTTCAGGAGAGCGCACGTGACTTCATCCATACATGGTCATAGACAACACATGAACACGCAGTATCCTTCAGGAGAGCGCACGTGACTTCATCAATACATGGTCATAGACAACACATGAACACGCAGTATCCTTCAGGAGAGTGCACGTGACTTTATTAAACTTTATTAAAATGTTCTTACACAAACGCAGCTTACTTCATTAAAACATTCTCACGAGAACACACGTCACTTTATGCGTCGTATACTTTTTTTTGCCATAACATTTAAACAAACAGAGGGCGCTGCAGGAGAACATACGTAAAATGTTGTGGGAAAGGAGTTGTTTGAATAGCTTCAGCCGATTACAACGTGTGGACGGAGCGGCGCTACGTTGTCCGTTTTCTGTTTGCCATTATTCTGCTATCATTGGTAGCAGTCCACCGCAAACAGGAGCTCACAATATAATTATGGAGATAAACCAGCCGCTCAAAAACCTTTGTCATGGGACGGAAAATAAAACAACAAATTGGCCTTATTTGATGAAGATGAAGCAACATTTATTTCAGTTGACGTCCCGTTTGTAATGGTCGTGGGGTAGGGTTGAAAGAAAAAAAGAAAAAATATATATATGAAAAAATAAATCATATAATTTCTCCTTTTGTCGTTTGCATTTTGTGTGTTTTCTTGTGTGTGAATGCCACAATCCCTTTCCAAGTGCACAGCGGACTGGAGCAGTTCCTCAAAATGAGCCTCGCCACCCCCCCCCCCCCCCCCCCCCCCCCCCTTTCCCCGAGCTATTTACCTCTGGTAAAGGATGGAGTTGAGCAGGGTGAAGAGCAGCAGGGGCAGCTGGGAGAGCAGGGTCATCCAGTTGTTGAAGTAGTACTCCTTGCGGACCACCACCTCCCCGTCACTCCACTCTGTCGTGTTCAGGCGGCCCTGGAAATACTGGGGGGGGGGGGGGGGGGGGGTGGGGTTAGGTAAGGTAGAAGGGCGCAAAACATGTGTGTGCGTGTTTTTTAACCTCCATAGCCTCACACAGCAATGAAAGGAGGAACTTGTTCGGAAAAGAGGATTTGGTCTCGACAAACACGCCCCCATACACACAAACACACACCCCCGCGGAAAGGTACCATGCACACACACACAAACACACACACACACAGACACAGACACACATACACACACACACTTAATTGCCTCATGACTCGAAGCTTTATGCAGCAGCTGCAGACCGTTACTGTAATGCAACACACACTATTGACTCTGTGTCTTTAGACCAGGGACTACACAGTAAAACCTCCTAGTGTTTGTCTCAACACGTTTCACTGCCTCACTGATCTCCTTGAGGCAACGTGTCTGTTTACCCGCTAGCTTGTGGTTCCTGCGGGCCCTTTGCAGGGGATTTGCAATCGCACGGCTTTCATATCTACCATCTAGTGACATCACAAGTGGGTGTGTCCCCCGCCCACATGCATGATGGGTAGATCAGCTGGAAGTGGTGGAGGAGGAGCTGGAGGAGGAGGTGGAATAGGAGGTAGAGGAGGAGGTGGAATAGGAGGTGGAGGAAGTGGTGGAGGAGGAGCTGGAGGAGGAGGGGGTATAGGAGGTGGTGGAGGTGGTGGAGGAGGTGGTGGAGGTGGTGGAGGAGGAAGTGTAATGGGAGGTGAAATGAGAGAAGGAGGAGGAGTAGGACGAGTTGTAATAGGAGGTGGCGGAGGAGGTGTAATAGGAGGTGGAGGAAGAGTAACAGGAGGTGGAGGAGGAGGTGGTGGAGGCAGTGCGACTGGGTGTTTCTTACCATGGAGGCGGTCATGAAGAAGTTCCATGGCAACAGTGTTCCCAAGCCCAGGATGAAGAAGATGATGCCCACCAGACCTCCTCTGAGGAAGAAGAGGAGGAGGAGGAGTGTTACATGCTACAGGAGGCCGGATGGTCTAATGGTAGGCATCCCCAACCCCTACATGCGTCTCATATCACTGCAATTCGGTTTGGTGTCCAGCTGCTAATGACATTGGGTTCCATGGTTACAGCAACAAGCGACTGTAGATCGAAAAACCGCACGCATCTAAAAAGTTGAAATTAGTAATCAAGTTGTTATTATGCACTTTCGGTGGTTTCTGTTTGAGCCTGAAGGTTTAACATGACCTGATAACAGAAACGGTGACAGACATTAGCAGGGAAACAGACAAAATAATTAGGAAGTACCAACTGAGAAAGCAAGTAGTTTCTGCAAGGAAAAATAACATTGATGGACAGTTTCGACCACTGTCCATAAATGGTCAAAACTGTCAGAAAAAGAGTCGGTAGAAACTGTGGTTGAGAGTAGTGCCCCGTGCCTCGTGCCCACTGCACGGCCCGTCAAAGGACGTCGATTGGGGGAGCTTTCCAGGGTCATCAGAGCCCGAGTAGTGTCACAGTGCTTACATTGGCATACGCGATCTGATTGGATGACGGATCCTTCGCTGCCGAAAAAGTTGAAATTATTTCAACATTTCGAACGGAGCGCACGGATCCACAATGCATTGCGCGTCCATCCCCATTCAGAGTCAATGGGGATCAGTCACCGGACGGACGCAGTGGGCGCGAGGCGTTAGACGCGTCAGCGCGATGACGACGACAACAACAACTCACCGGTCCCGCGGTGCGTCAGCCTGGCCCTTCATTCCGTCCTAGAAGGTTCTGGAGAAGCTGCGGGAGGGAAAACAAAACCAAATCAGCGTCTCCAAACGTTCGGCCCCAAACTAGCTCAGAGTGTCGGCCCCTGAGCCTCCCAGCGCTCCCGGGCCAAAGCGCTACCGCTAGCTCTGAGCCAGACCATACAGACCAAGCGTACATTGTGGGAAAAACACATTCCTCCACAGGCTGGCGGGGAGACCCCACCTCGGCCTCCCCGCGTGCCGGCTCCCTACAGCTAAGCCTTGGACGTAGGCTCGACTCACATGGGTGTCACATGGGGGTGGGGGGTGGGGGGGGGACGGTAATAGACCCCAGGTCTATCGCACTAAACGTTCATACAGAGAGGACCGTATGACGTGATTAGGCACCTCTAGGATTAAAGAACGAGAATAGAATAAAATTAGGCAAAAACAATAAAAAGAAAAATTTAACGACTCTAGGCAAAAAATACAAAAAAAAAAAATTCTGGGAAAATGGAGAAACGTCCTAAAAGTGTATGCATTCATGAAAATAAATGAAAGGTGCATTATATATAAATGTACACTTGACTAATAACACGTCATTATACAAATTCGCTTGATTAAGTTTCTACAATGTACGAGGAAAGGTGACACGTTTCATGAAAGCAGAGGAACGACAAAGCAACCTTTTGCCTCCATGGATATTGGCAGCGATGTGTGTACACCCAGGCAGTCCCATGCCCATTGAATACATCCAGACCTCCACAACCCAACCTTATCCAATCCAAAAGAGACCCAATGGCAACGCATTATATCCTATTCAAAACAGATTCTCCCATCAGACAGCCTCCACCTCATCGGCCTGCCTCGCCACACAACACACAGCTGTCCTAACACCACCCGGATACCCAAATACCCCTCCGTTATTAATCATCTGTCCCGGAAATGACTCACACACTCTCTGCAGGAGTAGGCGCACTTCAGGGACTTGATGATGGCCTGTGGAAAAAAGTAATCCTTTTACTGGATGCTATTAACACAACTATCCATACTAGGTCAATCCATGCATTCCACACACACACACTGAATTCCAACCTCATTTACCCTGATAATATAGATACTACCAGTTCACGGGCAGCCGACTCCCACATCGGCTTAGAATAGACCACACCCACACACACGGTTTCCAGGTCCCGGGGCTAGAGATCACTGAGTTAATGCTTAACAGTATTTCATTATTAACGCCATTAACCAAAGATAGATTAATTGACAATTAAAGTAGGCGTATTTACTTTACTAGGCATCCTTGAACAAGATGACCAACCCTCACCCCTACTTCATCTTTCAAATAGGAATCACAGCACTTTGGATAAAAGCACCAACATGTAAGCTACTAAATAATAATATTAAATAGAAAATATCCTCCCACAATAATAGCCACTGATGCAGGTCACAAAAAATCCCTTCAGTTTGGCAGTAGCTTATCTGTTGGGATTCAACCATAACCCATGTCCTTCGGGGTTCACAGGTTGCGTTTCACTGGGGGAAAAGGCTACTTTCATGGAGGGAACAACAAACAAACTTGAAGTTCCTTTTAATGGGTTGAACATACATGGTTTTCCAACTTTAGTTAACTCAAAACCAACCACCATTGTGGTTCTTAGCAGTCGGGCAGAACTAATGATCCTGTATGAGGAAATCATCAACTGAAAAAGTCACACTACAACATAAACAAGGCACCATATTTTTTTTACTTCCATTGAGCCGTTTGCGCATAAATTATATAACGTCTCTGACGTTGGCAAATATTGTGAGGTCGCCTAATCACTTGTGTGAACACTTGAACACTTGAACTTGTGTGTGTTTACGAACAAAACAAACCCAATTATTCATTGTGACAAATTTTGTCAGTGACAAATACCAGACACAGAAAAGCCACCTTGTTGTGGAACCGATCGAATCAAGCAGAATCATAATGTTTTTTTTTTCATATATCAAACCGTTTGTTTCGGTTTGATATATATGACCAGACGTGTCGATTTATTGTAAGATTAGTTACAATTACTTTATATCTGGTGTTGAGGATTGTATTAATTAGAGTAAGATATTGGTTTAGAGTCGACTCATGCTTCTTTCCCCCTCCCTGCAGATTCCCTCCTCTGACCCACTTTTAATGGATTAAGGCCCAATCCCATTTCTACCCCTTACCAGACACCGGTCTCATCCCTCCACTACAATTGAGTTTGTCAAACTATTGATGTGTCATCTTCATCCTGTTCTCATCCTCCTCCCTGCCATACGTACGTCTCTAACCACCAACTGAGGGGTTGGTAATAAGATCAAATGCCCCTTCTTTTGTCGTAGAGCCCAACAACAGACACCTATTTCTGACCCCCCTTTAAGTTGATTTAATGAATCCCCCTCGGAATAGGTGGCTGGTCCATCTTGCCCAGGTATCAAAAAAACAATCAGGTAATTATTGTAGGTAATTGAGAGCCCCACCCATGTCATATGCTTTATTATTCTGTGTTTTGCGATGAATTGGGCACATCGATCATGGGAAGAATCATGGGAACAAGCATGGGACCTGAAGCAAGGAAGAATAATGGAAGAATACACAGAATGGTGTGTTACCACTGAAAGACAACCCAACACAAGTGATTGTGTTGGGTTGCATGAGCCAAGGAATAAGTGTTGAACAAAGTATTGACTCTGTGGTCTTTTTGGAAGAAAAAGGACTTGAAAACGGGCACCTTGATTTGAACTTCTTCTCAACTGATCGAATCAGCAGAAGGATAAAGATATTTGAGTGTCTATGTTTCGGTTTTATATGGGAACCTGTCAAATCAGACCTGTCAATTTATTGTAAAGATATCTAATTCATAAAGGCCAGAGCGAGAATAAATAAGAGTTGGATCCACGCAATTAGAATGACACATTATATTATATCTAGACCTCTATGTCTGACTATACTAAATCTACTTATTATTTTATCATGCCAAACAAATTTTAAAGTACGTTATTTATTTTCAAAATGCTGTAAAAAAAAAAAATCTCATATTATTATGATCATCCTAATGTTATGGCCAGTCTTGGAATTACAATCAATTACATTGATTGAAAATCAAGGTTTCAAAACATGATCCATTTACTTTAGTATTCTACATCTATGAATCAGTAGTGATCATCAGTAGTGGTTTACCATTCGAAATAAACAGAGATCCTTATGAATTGATGTACCTTGATTATGTTGTAAAACAAGAAGCATGTCTAGACTGCAGCATGCAAGACAGGCAACACGTCTGTAGCTATTGACAGAACTCCATGCCAGCCATGTGCTCTCCGCCACAGATGCCATGTTGAATCTCAACCAATAATAAATCGTTGATGTCGCATTTATAGGCCTTGATGAAGGCGGACTACCCTTTATACCCCACCAGAACACACGCGTGGCTATGGCTTGAACATGGGGCTGTGAAAGAAAACAGCAACGCACATATCTTTTTAATCGTTTTATTGCAGTGGTTTACGGTTGAGGTGGCGTGGGGCAATGTTATATTGCGGTAATAACCAATGGGGCAGGTTGGGGTCCTTTCAGAGAGAGACACCCTAATAACACCTGCCGGTATCGGTGATACCCTCAAATGCTCCGAGACATTGGGGGGTCACGACTTAGAGGTTTGCACTATTGAAATGCGGTGGTCTCACATACCAAGAGGTCCCACCAGCACACTCGCCGAGGCTGTCCGGACAATGAAGAGCATCGGGACCACGGATTCATTAATAGCACTAACCTTTGAGAGGATCCGGGAGGGGTGTCGGTCACTGTGTTGTCATGCCGCGGTGTACACATCCAGGGTAACCTCGAAGAAGAAAATAAAACGATACCGGGCTACAATAACATCAACAGAATCGGAAAAACCCGGGACGCGTTTGTTTTCGGATAGCGAAGAGTGTTCTTCGCGCGTCGCACGTGTGGCGAGGGCGGTCATGTAGACTCTTCATTTTAATCCGCGACGTCAACGTAATCCATCGCGTAGCCGTAGCTGATGCTGCCACACTATGCCAAGCCCCTCCCTCTGTTTCCATTGGCTTGTTTCTCATTTCTCATTGGCTTTTTTCTTTTGTTTGTTTAACACTTAAAGCATCCGGAATAATGGATTTCCAAATAAAAAAGGGAACTTAAGGGCTTCACCTACCGTAGGTAATTGGCCAAAAAACCCTGAATGGGTTTGTTTTGTCAGACATTTATTTTCAGAGAGACCAACAAGCCTGGTTCTATCTGAAGCGTCATGTTTTCCTTTTGCTGATGCACGACTGCCATCTGTTGTTAGTGATACGCATTGCAAGCCTGATCAGTAGTGCAGCATTGATTTATAACGACGAAATCGGCCTACATAAATCATCGAACGAAAGTGTGTGTGTGTGTGTGTGTGTGTGTGTGTGTGTGTGTGTGTGTGTGTGTGTGTGTGTGTGTGTGTGTGTGTGTGTGTGTGTGTGTGAGAGTGTTTGTGTGTTCTGAACCGGCACTGCACCAGCACACTGTACAATTTAAATAACACTTGGATTTAATAACATCTCAGGTGTTAGCCAACATATGAACAGGTTGTAATTTAAACGGCCCCAATGTTATTATTCATTTAAAAATTCTGCCCTGGCCTTGGAATTACTGACATCTCAAGTGGGAGTTCCCTGCCAGATGTATGGTGGATGGATAAGTCTACCAGTCCTAGTGATCAGTCCTAACTTTATCCATTGTACATCTAGGTGGACCTCCGATTGATGCACTCTCCAATGCCTTGGAACCAGTGCTTGAAGTGGAAAAAAATATGTGCCAGTACTCCCTTATTCACATATAAGCGACGTGTGCAAATCAGTTACAAATTCATTGTACAATTCTGAGTAAAAAAAAAGAAGGTAATTGTGAGCTTCAAAAACTAAAGGGAAAACCATTTCAATGATTGGAGTACACTCGCTTTAGTTCACATATGGCCCCATAGGCTCTGTGGTTAAACTTCAGGTTCTGGAGCTGCTGTTTCATCCTCATCTTACCTTGCCTTTGCAGGGAGAGGCTGAAAGGTATCAGAGGTAGACACTAACTTAGCTGTGAATTTGGTAATGAATTCAGTGAGGTAATCTATTAATGGTAAATTAATAAACCATAACTAACTCACAGCCAAAGACATAAGTAAACAAAAATTGTAGCTTTAACAGAAATATTGAATGTCAATCTTGATTAAAAAAAAGAAAAAAGATTGTGCACTGACTAAATATTATAAAACAATTAACCTAATTAAAAAAGTTGTAAAATGAGATGAGATTAATGAGATTACTTTACTAGTTACTGCATTTGAAAAGTAACTTCACTACTTATTACTTTACTTTCCCGTTTCTTGATTTACTGTGTAGATAAATGGACAAACATCATAGCTCTATCATCACCTTGCTATGATAGGCTAATGTGCCGAGGCAAGCATCCTATGCCACACGATTATACATTTTAAAAGGTTTGTGTGGCATAGGATAAGATTTCTTTACCCAACTCTGCAAAGGCACTTAACAACCGGCAGCCTGTGACAAGTGCCGGTACGCAAGAAAAAGTGCCGGTACGCCAAAGGGTAAAATGTAGAAGTGCCGGTACTGCGTACCGGTGAGTACCGGCCCACGTCGAGCACTGCTTGGATCGCTATGCTTTAGCAGCCTTGGTTGCTGTGCCGGCCTGCTGTAGCAAAGCTGGCTAACTAAGAAGATAGCTGCACAAGGCGGGCCCGACCTTCTAGGTCATATTTGAAAGACCTATATTTACTTGTTTTTATTTTGGATGCTTTCCACTATTGGAGGGCTGCCATCGTGCCAATCGTTTGGGCCCATGGTTCCCAACATAGAATCCGGGAACATATATTCTCAGAGAGGGGGAGAAGGGTGGTTCATTGCCCTTCTGACCGGGTGGCCAATTTCCACATTTGGTTCAATCACTTTGCATTCAGTTCCATCCCCCACCTTTAGAATCAAGATGGCTGCTTGGTGAACAAGGCACATTCTTCAGACAGAGTTACAGATCTGTAAATGCGATAATTTGACCAGAGAGAGAGAGAGAGAGAGAGAGAGAGAGAGAGAGAGAGAGAGAAAGAGAGAGAGAGAGAGAGAGACATAGTGATAGCGTGAGAACGACCGTTGTCAGTTCCTGGTTGTGGGTGGATATGGAATATAGTGTGTGTGTCTGTGTCTGTGTCTGATGGAAGTGGGAGGTGCGATGTCTATAAGAAAACTATCACAAGAGCTGAGCTGTGCACCAGTGGAGGATGGAGTTTCCACTGAGGACTATGTTGCTTCTCTCTCTGGGGCCGCTGCTGGCTCGGGGTGAGTACCGCTCATAACTCATCTTCCTACCACTGCTATAAAGACCTTAAGAACAGGGATTCCCAACCGGGGGTACGCCTACACTCGGGGGGTATGTTAGCAGTTCCAGGGGGTACCTGGAAAGATTTAGATATTACTTTATTACACCCACAAATCAGTTTTGGTAAAAAATTATGCAGAATCTTGCTGATCAGGATATGGGGGTACGTATAAGACAGAAAAGGTTGGGAAGCACTTATTTAATAATACAATTATACGTCCTTCCACTTTTGTCTTGTTCCAGAAATTGTACAAGGGAAGGACATAAAGCTGTATCAGACGGCAGATTTGGAGGTCGTCGAGGGAGACAGCGTCACACTCCATTGTTGCTGGACAGCCGTCAACGATCAACAGTATAGAGCGGATTGGTTGAAAAATGAGGTTAGAATTCTCCACCAACCGACAGCCGTGAGGTATGAGGGAGAGGGCTGTGGTTCGGCCCTGTCACCTGTGAACAACGGTACCTGTGGCTGTGCCACCCTGACCCTTCCCAACGTCACCCGCAACCACACTGGGCACTACGTCTGCAAGGTGACCAAAGTGAGGCCCGTGTTTATTCAGTTTTGGGGAAACGGCACGATGATCACCGTCACAGAACGACGGAGCCCCACCAACGGCACAACACAAGAAAGTATGTTTTCTTTACCTCAAAGTTTGGTTTTGTTTCTCTTCCAAACCAAAAGTATATTTACTTTCCTTCGGTACCAGAGTTTAGTCGTCTAATCTAATACATGACAGGATAGGCTAGAGTTTTCGGTTGTTCGACTCCTGGCCGAAAGGTACTGGGTTTGATCCCCAATGTCCGTAGCCTAACCTGTTGGCATCCTTGAGCAAGTTGCCCCCTAACATATCATTGGATAAAAGCTTTTGTTTGATGACCATGGATTAAAGACTAATATTGTCAATCCCTTTTCAACCCCTTTGTCTGACCAAAGACTCGACTATAGACGTGTCACTGTGGCCCCCGGTCCCCGTCGTTGTTTCACTGGCTATAGTAATGGCCGCCGCGTTCCCCGTCACTCTGATCTGTTTATGGAAGCTGCGGAAGAGACGAGGTACAAAACGCTACAACCGAAAGAGCGGATATTTTTATAACATGTTATGAGTCCAGTAGCTTTCAGCCTGTTAGCATGAACCCACGACTATTTATAATAGCCCTGGCAATAAGGAAACGTCTGAAAACTAATTAAAAAAAATGCTAGGTGGTCAACGGATTTCAGCTTATTATCATGAATTCCGAAAACATTTTATACTAATTTTTGTGTCCATGGAAACATTTTATACTGTATCTGTGTGTGCGTTTATGTACGCGTCTGTGTTTGTGTGTGTGTGTGTGTGTGTGTGTGTGTGTGTGTGTGTGTGTGTGTGTGTGTGTGTGTGTGTGTGTGTGTGTGTGTGTGTGTGTGTGTGTGTGTGTGTGTGTGTGTGTGTTAGGGTTGGACCGAGCAGCAAGGGTGATCTATGAGGTTCCCCACAGAGACTCTGAGGTGGACGGAACCAGCACCAGCTCGCCCAAAGGGTCCTCCCAGTGGGTGAGTCTGTCGGAGGGCTAGGGGGTTCCACTCCCAGACAGAAAGTACCGGGTTTGATCCCCAATGTCCCCAGTCTAACCTGTAGGCATCATTTAGCAAGAAGATCATAACCCCTACCTGTTCCTCATAGAGGAACCACAACGCTCGCTAGTTACTAATATAACAGCACTGCTTCGTACGCAACGAAAAACAATAACCTGAGGAGTTGGAACACTTGCATCATTGTGTTCTCTATTGGTCAGATTCTGGATAAAAATACGTTCATCGTCCAACTCAAGTTTTTGGTGGAAGGGGAGTTGATGTGGCTGACTGTGCTCTTTACACAAAACGTGTTATGAAGCAGATCTCTCCAACATCCCTAGCACAACCTAAATCGGACTTAACTTCTCCTTGCGTAGCATGACTTGTTTTGCAGAATGGGAGAATTACTTTTGACCCCGTGCTGCTTGTGGTTGAATTCCCATTCAAAGAAAATTGTCAAATAAACATGTTACATCTAAAATAAATAGATGTAACATGTTTGATTAAATCCCCAGAGAATACATAGTAGTTCTTAAACTTTGTGTTTTATGTATATGAACATGACTTAATCCGTCTCTCTTTCTCTCTGTCTCTCCCTCTCTTTGTCTCTGACAGTGTCAGGTACCCGTGTATGAGTCCTTCGACTACTTTGAGCGTGTGGTGGAAAGCAAGGGCGGTGGATGAAGGAGTCTCAATCTGTTGTTTCCCTTGTTGGTTTTGTAAATATCTCTGATACGTTCTGTCATCTTCTGTGTCCATCCATGTTGTTTTTAAACAAGCTAATTGAAAGTCATGCATTAACTGTGAAATAGCTTATTAGATGTCATTAATGATGAGTGATGATTGTATGTAACTGTGAATAAAGTATTTAACATAGTAACTGATGTTCTCTTATACTTCTGCTATGGAACAGTAGAGCCCAATATGGTCTGGCCTTTATTTCCACAAGGCCTGTGTGTGTGTGTGTGTGTGTGTGTGTGTGTGTGTGTGTGTGTGTGTGTGTGTGTGTGTGTGTGTGTGTGTGTGTGTGTGTGTGTGTGTGTGTGTGTGTGTGTGTGTGTGTGTGTGTGTGTGCGTGTGTGTGTGTGTGTAGATCTTTTGCGGATGCATGTCTTGTCCGTAGATGTCAATGACCAAACTATCTTGATCTGAGGAAGCTCAGTGTGAGAATTCGAAACGTGTGGAAAAGGGTAATCTTCCACCTAACGATACAGGGTGTTGATTGTTTGATTAGATAAAGCTAAAACCTAAACAAGAGGCAGGTTTCACTATGACCGTCGCTCATGGTAAATTGTTGAGGAGTGGGCGTGTTTCTCTTTGTGGGGAAGAAGAGGCTCTATGCAGGAAGTACTGAGGTCATGGACAGGAACTGAAGAACATGTCTGCGACGTCCATTCTCATCGAATACTTTTCACTAGTCTTACCATACCTTAGTTACTGAAGTCTGGGGCAACACGTACAAAACTTCATTACATTCACTTACTATTCTCCAAAAAAAGCCATTTGCATTATTCACAATGTGAGATATCTGGATCACACTAACCCATTATTCATACGGTCAAAATGATTAAAATTCACAGATCTGGTGGAATTTCAAACCACACAGATAAGTTTAAGGCTAAAATCAACATATTACCCTTAAACATACAAAAATTATTCAGTGATCGTGAGGGGGTTATAATTCAAGTGGAAAATTAAATTTCAAAGTGAACAGCGTCCGTACGACCAGGAAAATGTTTTGCATTTCAATATGTGGTGTAAGACTATGGAACAGTTTGAGTGGGGAGATCAGGGAATGTCCAAACATTAACCAGTTTAAAATAAAATACAAAGAATTGATTTTTACGAGGTACAGGGATGAAGAAGGTGTTTAACATAGTGTATATGTTTTCATGTATGTATATATTGGTATATATTTGACAATAATTTTATAATATTGAATGTTTAATTAGATATTATTAAAATATAACTACTATTATTAGATAAATACGCAGGTGGTAATGAATTGTATCATATTGTAAACTAATGTATATGAATATATAATTATTTTTTGATGATTATTATATAAGGAAGCTAATACTCATTATAGATAAATAAATTAGGGAGAAGGGGTGAGATTATCTCTGTCTCTCCCTCTCTTTGTCTCTGACAGTGTCAGGTACCCGTGTATAAACAAGCTAATTGAAAGTCATATTGTGAAATAGCTTATTAGATGTGATTAATGATGAGTATTGATTGTATGTAACTGTGAATAAAGTATTTTAATACAGTAACTGATGTTCTCTGATACTTCAGCAGCAGCTATGGAACAGTAGAGCGCAATATGGTCTGGCCTTTATTTCCACAAGGCCTGTGTGTGTGTGTGTGTGTGTGTGTGTGTGTGTGTGTGTGTGTGTGTGTGTGTGTGTGTGTGTGTGTGTGTGTGTGTGTGTGTGTGTGTGTGTGTGTGTGTGTGTGTGTGTGTGTGTGTGTGTGTGTGTGTGTGTGTTGCGGATGCATGTTTTTGTCCGCAGATGTCAATGAGCAAACTATCTTGATCTGAGGAAGCTCAGTGTGAGAATGTGAAACGTGTGGAAAAAGGTAATCTTCCACCTAACGATACAGGGTGTTGATTGTTTGAATAGATACAGCTAAAACCTAAACTGCAGGTTTCACTATGACCGTCGCTCATGGCAAACTGTTGAGGAGTGGGCGTGTTTCTCTGTGTGGTGTTTCTCTGTGGGCATCGTTCAGCAAGAAGATCATCATCCCTACCTGTTCCACAATGGGAAAATTACTTTTGACCCCGTTTTGCTTGTGGGTGAATTCCCATCAAAGAAAATAGTCAAATAAATTCTAAAAGATTATTATCAATCATAAATCATACCGTGATATGGATAGATGTTATATGTTTGTTTAAATCCCCAGCTAATATATAGTAGTTCTTAAACTTTGTGTTTTATGTACATGCACATGACTTAATCCGTCTCTCTTTCTCTCTGTCTCTCCCTCTCTTTGTCTCTGACAGTGTCAGGTACCCGTGTACGAGTCCTTCGAATTAATTGTTACATTCGGTTTTGTGATACCTAACAACATTAAATACAGTAAATAACAGTTTATTTCCACAAGGGCTGTGTGTGTGTGTGTGTGTGTGTGTGTGTGTGTGTGTGTGTGTGTGTGTGTGTGTGTGGGGGGGGGGGGGGGCGCGTGTGTGTGTGTGTGTGTGTGTCCGTGTAGATCTTTTGTGATTGCATGTTTTCGTCGATGGATGAAAATGAGCAAACTATCTGTATCTGTGGTAGCGCAATATGAGAATGCGAAATGTGTTGAAAAAGTAATCTTCCACCTAACGATACACGGTGTTGATTGGTTGATTAGACAAAGCTAAAAGCTAAACATGAGGCAGGTTTCACTCTGCCCGTCGCTAATGATAAACTGTTGAGAAGTGGGCGTGTATCTCTGTGTGGTAAAGAAGAGGCTCTATGCAGTAAGTCATGGCCAGGAAGTGAAGCACGCGTCTGTGACGTCTGTTCACATCAAAGGTCAGCCTCTAGAATACCTTTTTGGTCGACCGGATTGTATTTTAAAAGTTCAGAATTTCAAAGGAATTGTGCTTGCATCCTTTGCAACCAGGAAGTGATAAGAGGTTACAGTTAACCCACATGCCTGCTTGCTTATTCCAAACGTGTTTTAAGCAAGACTTATGACGTTCAACGTCTAAACTGGTGACGTTCAATGTATACAGACGCGTTGACTTTGAATGTATATATTTGTTGACTTTTACCTGTAGTTCATGTATGGTTGTGGTTAGATAGAGAAAAAGAGTGTGTGTGTGTGTGTGTGTGTGTGTGTGTGTGTGTGTGTGTGTGTGTGTGTGTGTGTGTGTGTGTGTGTGTGTGTGTGTGTGTGTGTGTGTGTGTGTGTGTGTGTGTGTTTGTGTGTGTGTGTGTGTGTGTATTGGGGAAGTGGGATGTGCGATGTCTGTAAGAAAGTGATCACAAGAGCTGAGTGGTGCATCAGTGGAAGATGGAGTTTCCACTGAGGACTATGTTGCTTCTCTCTCTGGGGCCGCTGCTGGCTCAGGGTGAGTACCGCTCATAACTCATCTTCCTCCCGCTGCTATGAAGACCTTAAGAACAGGGATTCCCAACCGGGGGTACGCCCGCACTCGGGGGGTACGTTACCAGTTCCAGGGGGTACCTGGAAAGATTTGAGATATTACTTTATTACACCCACAAATCAGTTTTGTTAAAAAATGATGCAGAATCTTGCTGATCAGGATATGGGGGTACGCATAAGACAGAAAAGGTTGGGAAACACTTGTTTAGTAATAAAATTCAACGTCCTTCTGCTTTTGTCTTGTTCCAGAAATTGTTCCAGGGAAGGATATAAAGGTGTATCAGACGGCAGATTTGGAGGTCGTCGAGGGAGACAGCAGCACTCTCCATTGTTGCTGGACAGGCGCCAACCACACACAGTATAGAGCGGACTGGTTGAAAAATGAGGACACAATTACTCACCAACTGACAGCCCTAACAAACAACTGGGAGGGCTGTGGTTTGGACCTGTCACCTGTGAAGAACGGCACCTGTAGCTGTGTCAACCTGACCCTTCTCAATGTGACCCGCAAACACACTGGACGCTTCGTCTGCAAGGTGATCATGAATAGGCCCATACTTATTCAGTTAAGGGGAAGCGGCACAATGATCATCGTCAGAGAACAACGGAACCCCACAACACAAGAACGTATGTTTTCTTTACCTCAAAGCCTGGTTTTGTTTCTCTTCCAAACCAAAAGTATATTTACTTTACTTAGGCACCAGAGTTTAGTCTTCTATTCTAATATATGACAGGATAGGCTGGAGTTTCGAGTTTTTCAACACCCGGCTGAACTTATCATTGAATAAAACCTTGTGTTTGATGACCATGTATTAAATGCTAATGTGGTCAATCCCTTTTCAACCCCTTTATCTGACTCGACTATAGGCGCGTCACTGCGGCCCCGGGTCCCCGTCGTTGTTTCACTGGCTATAGTAATGGCCGCCGCGTTCCTCGTCGCTCTGATCTGTTTATGGAAGCTGCGGAAGAGACGAGGTACAAAACGTTCTGATGGAAGGAGCGGATATTTTTATAACATGGTATGAGTCCAGGAGCTTTCAGCCTGTTAGCATGAACCCACAACTTTTTATACTAACCCTGATAATAAGGAGACGTCTGAAAACGAATTAAAAAAAAAAGCTTTCAAGATTTCAGCTTATAATCATGAATTCCGAAAACATTTTACACAAATTTTTGTGTGCGTGGAAACATTTTATATTGCACTTGTATGAGTCTGTATTTGTTTTGTGTGGATGTGTTAGCTTTCCTAATGGGTCCATTTCTATGTGTGTATGCGTGTGCGTGCATGCGCGTGTGCGTGTGCGTGTGCGTGTGTGTGTGTGTGTGTGTGTGTGTGTGTGTGTGTGTGTGTGTGCGTGTGCGTGTGTGTGTGTGTGTGTGTGTGTGTGTGTCTGTGTCTGTGTGTGTGTGTGTGTGTGTGTGTGTGTGTGTTAGGGTTGGACCGAGCAGCAAGGGTGATCTATGAGGTTCCCCACGAGGACTCTGAGGTGGACGGAACCAGCACCAGCTCGTCCAAAGGGTCCTCCCAGTGGGTGAGTCGGAGGGCTAGGGGGTTCCACTCCCAGACAGAAAGTACCGGGTTTGATTTCCAATGTCCCCAGTCTAGATAGATAGATAGATAGATACATAGATACATAGATAAATACTTTAATAATCCCAGAGGGAAATTATTTTTGTCACGAACTCCAGATATACATACACAAATAAATAAATAAATAAATATTAAGAATAAAATATAATATAAAATATAACATATATATGTATCCATATCCATATCCATATATATACATATACATACACACACACACACACACACACACACACACACACACACACACACACACATATACATATATATATATATATATATATATATATATACATATATACATATACATATACATACAACATAAATACACATACATACACAAAAGATAGAAGATACAACCTAAGAAAAACAAATATACAAATAACAAATTTAAGGACAATATAAATATATATACAACACCATATATACATACATATATATATACATATACACACATACATACATATATACATACACATATATATATATATATATATATATATATATATATATATATATATATACATACACATACACATACATACATAAAAGACAGCACTGTACAAAAAGAATTGTACAGTATTGTGCAAAAGGTGCAAGAATTATAGTCCTTGTTTGAGGTCAGAGATTACAGAGAGGGACGGTGTCTGACATTCTAAGGGAGGCATTGTAAAGTTGAATGGCCACAGGCAGGAAAGATTTCCTGTGGCGCTCTGTGGTGCATCTGGGTGAGAGGAATCTCCTGCTGAAGGTGCTCCTCTGCAGGGCCAGTGTGTCGTAGAGAGGGTGTGAGACATTGTCCAAGATGGACTGAAGCCTGGACAGCATCCTCCTCTCTGCCACGGTCGTCTAACCTGTAGGCGTCACTCAGCAAGAAGATCATCACCCCTACCTGTTCCTCAAAGAGAAACCACGACGCCCGCTAGTTACTAATATAACTGTACTGCCTTGTACGCAACGAAAAACAATAATCTGAGGAGTTGGAACACTTACATCATTGTGTTCTCCTTTGGTCAGATTCTGGATAAAAATACGTCCATCGTCCAACTCAAGTTTTTGGTGGAAGGGGAGTTGATGTGGCTGACTGCTCTTTGCACAAAACGTGCTATGAAGCAGATCTCTCCAACATCCCCTAGCACAACCTAAATCGGACTAAACTTCTCCTTGCGTAGCATGACTTGTTTTGCACAATGGGAGAATTACTTTTGACCCTGTGCTGCTTGTGGTTGAATTCCCATTCAAAGAAAATTGTAAAATGAATTCTAAAAGCTTATCAATCATAAACGTTAACCATAAAATGGATAGATGTAACATGTTTGATTGAATCCCCTGAGGATACATAGTTGATCTTAAACTGTGTTTTATGGATATGAACATGACTTAATCCATCTCTATTTCTCTCTGTCTCTCCCTCTCCTTGTCTCTGACAGTGTCAGGTACCCGTGTATGAGTCCTTCGACTACTTTGAGCGTGTGGTGGAAAGCAAGGGCAGTGGATGAAGGAGTCTCAATCTGTTGTTTCCCTTGTTGGTTTTGTAAATATCTCTGATACGTTCTGTCATCTTCTGCCTCCATCCATGTTGTTTTGTATGTAAATGTGAATAAATTATTTCTATAGAGTAACTGATGTTCTCTAATACTTCAGCAGACCGCAATGTGGTCTGCCCTTTATTTCCACAAGGCCTGTGTGTGTGTGTGTGCGTGTGCGTGTGTGTGTGTGTGTGTGTGTGTGTGTGTGTGTGTGTGTGTGTGTGTGCGTCTAGATCTTTTGCGAATGCTGTCAGTGAGGAAACTATCTTATCTGAGGAAGTGCAGTGTGAGACTGCGAAACCTGTGGAAAAAAGTAATCCTCCACCTAATGATACAGGCTGTTAATTGGTTGATTAGACAAGGCGAAAAGCTAAACATGAGGCAGGTTTCACAATGACCGTCGCTAATGGTAAACTGTTGAGGAGTGGGCGTGTGTTTCTCTGAGTGGTGAAGAAGAGGCTATGCAGTAGGCCATGGACAGGAAGTGAAGAACTCGTCTGTGACATCCGTTCCGAATGTCGACATCAAGGCTACCTTCGGTGGTCGACCGGATTTTCTTTTGAAAGTTCAGAAGTTCAAAGGATTTGTGCTAGCATCCTTTGCAACACGTCCAAGAAGGGATAAGAGGTTCCATTTAACTAACATGCCTGCTTGCTTATTCCAAACATGTTTTATGCGAGACTTATGATGTTCAACGTATCGACTTTTGACTTTAAATATATACAGAGGTGTTGACTTTAACCTACGCTTGCGTATGTTTGTGGTTAGAGGAAGAAAGTGTGGTTGTGTGTGTGTGTGTGTGTGTGTGTGTGTGTGTGTGTGTGTGTGTGTGTGTGTGTGTGTGTGTGTGTGTGTGTGTGTGTGTGTGTGTGTGTGTGTGTGGACCCGCCCGGGCCGAGGTTTAAGTGGCGGGATGCCTCACTCCTTCTCCGCTAGGTTTGGCCTCTGGTAGCCAGATAGTGGGTGGCGGCGGTATACGCCGTCAACGACTAAACCTCCTCCACCCTTTGTCCAAGCCTCGGGTAGACGGGGGACCCGCCCAGGCAGGCATCTCGTCGTGTTTGGGCGTCGCCTGCGGCGGCGGCTGCATCCCTGGCGGAGCAGGCGTCCCTCTCTTGCCGCGGCGGCCTGGGATTCTCGTGCCAGGTCCCAAAGCCGGCGAAATATTGGGCAATCCCTCCCGATCAGGAGCGGCACCGGGAGGTGGGGTACAATCCCCGCCCGAGCCGTGAACACCCCGTGTGGGGTCCGGATGACCACGTGGCAGGTCTCGTAGGTCCAGGTGCCCCCGTGCACGCAGGCCACCTCCATGGGTCCCCCCCCTCCCTTCCTCCCGCCAAGTCGGGGCGGAGGAGGGTGACCACGCTGCCAGGTGTCCAGCAGGGTCTGCGTGTCCTTGTTCATTACCCGTGCTGGTACGGTCGGGCTCCCGGACGTCCCCTGCGCCCCACAGGTCGCCAGTATGCAGGGCCGACCCGTCCCCACGTCCGCGTAGGTGTCCCCCAATCTCGCTGATTGGGGAGAGAGTGATGCTCGTCGTCACAGTGGGTGGCGGCGGTATTACGCCGTCAATCACCCCACCTCGGACCCGCCCGGTCCGAGGTTTAAGTGGCGGGATGCAACACTCCTTCACCGCTAGCCTTGGCCTCTGGTAGCCGGACAGTGGGTGGCGGCGGTATGCGCCGTCAACGACTAAACCTCCGACCCGCCCGGGCCGAGGTTTACGGGGCGGGATGCCACAGTGTGTGTGTGTGCCAATGTCCCCAGTCTAAGGCTGTAGGCCTCATTCAGCAAGAAGATCATCACCCCTACCTGTTCCTCATAGAGGAACCACAACGCCCGCTAGTTACTAATATAACAGTATTGCTTTGTACGCAACGAAAAACAATATTCTGAGGAGATGGAACATTGACATCATTGGATTGGGATTTGTGTTCTCCATTGGTCAGATTCTGTATAAAAATCTTCGAACTCAAATTTTTTGTGGAGGAGAGGTTGATGTTGCTGACTGTGCTCTATGAAGCGCTACTCTTCAACACTCCTAGCACAACCTAAGTTGGACTAAACTTATCCTTGCGCATCATGACGGGTTTTACACAATGGGAAAATTATTAAGTGTTATTTGTGGGGGAATTCCCATTCAAAGAAAAGAAATTCTAAAAGCTTATTATCAATCATAAACGTTAAGCATAATAAGGATATATGTTATATGTTTGTTAAAATCCCCAGAGATAACATAGTAGTTCTTAAATGTTGTGTTTTACGCATATGAACATTACATAATCTGTCTCTCTTTCTCTCTGTCTCTCCCTCTCTTTGTCTCTGACAGTGTCAGGTACCAGTGTATGAGTCCTTCGACTACTTTGAGTGTGTGGTGGAAAGCAAGGGCAGTGGATGAAGGAGTTTCAATCGGTTGTTTCCCTTGTTGGTGTTGTAAATATATCTGATACGTTCTGTCATCTTCTGTTTCCATCCAAGTTGTTTTTAAATAAGCTAATTGAAAGTCATACATTAACTGTGAAACAGCAATGAAGCCCTAATAGATGTAATTGATGACGAGTGATCACTGAGTGATTGTGTGTGTGTGTGTGTGTGTGTGTGTGTGTGTGTGTGTGTGTGTGTGTGTGTGTGTGTGTGTGTGTGTGTGTGTGTGTGTGTGTGTGTGTGTGTGTGTGTGTGTGTGGGTGTGTGCGTGCGTGTGTGTGTGTGTTAACGTGTGTGGTGGTAGGCGATGACTCCAGTTTATCCAGTGAATGAGTCTCTCTGGTCTCTTTGATAATAATAATAATAATAATACTACATTTAATTTAGAGGCGCCTTTCAAGACACCCAAGGTCACCTTACAGAGCATATAGTCATCATAAATCGTTTAAAAAACAAGACATTGTGGAAAAAATAAAAAAAAAGTTGATGGAAGCTTCCATCTCACTCCTCAAAGAGCCGTTCAGAATGCTGCCAAGTTACGGTTGCAATGGAGACGGTATCTCGCAGTGCGCTCAGAGAGCAGATCTTCTCGTGTGGTAACATCGCCCTCTGCTGTCCACATCCGCTCACTACACACACAGGGACGCAAGATCACACGTGACTTCCAGACAGTAGTAACACACACACACACTCACTCACTCACTCACGCACTCACGCACGCACGCACGCACGCACGCACGCACGCACGCACACTCACTCACGCAAACAGTAAGGTGAATTGAATGAAGACTTTTTTCGTTTTGAAGTAGGGGGCCTATGAATCTAAATCTGTCAAATCAGACTCATCCTTTTAATTAAAATGGGGGAGGTCATTTAAGATCAAACAGAGAGCTGAAATAGCCTCTCACTGTTACCAAGTGCGACCAGTGGGCGCCGATCCTGCCAAGTGGTTTTCTTAATCAGTTAATTGGTTGCATCTGGTGCGTTTCACTTTAGAGGGAACCGGACAGTAGCCTACGTTGGTGTCCTCCACTGTTTGTCAGTGTAGTGTCTCCCAAACGCGGTATGTTGTTGTGTTCCCAGGAAAACCAGTGGGGTGTTCCACAAAGGCAGTTTTATCACATAACCGGGTAAGTTAGTTTGCTGTGAATCCTAGGTTTTTGCAAATGGTAGTTTTATCTAGGCTATAATGTTGGAGATGCTGAGCACATCTCAGTCCACTCCTTTCAGATGACCCATCCAAGATTTGTACCGGCCTCCTATCACACAAAGAGCAATAGGCTATTGTCTGAGTACTATGCCGAGAGGCACTTGCAACACAAAGTATAAAATAGTCCTAACGGACTTGCTGGATGGAGAATGTTTGATCGTTACACGCACTAATCCATCTTGATCTGTGAAGTTGATGAATTGTCACTTATAGGTTTTCTACCCAGTTACTAAAAAAGAAACATTTGGAATAGGCCTAGTATGCGCTGTGGCAAGCACATGGTTTGCATGTGTTACGTCGAAGGCAAAAAAAATCGAAAATACAAGAAAACACAAAAACCTACATTCAACCAGTGGGGTATGGCCCCTGACTCTCTGAGGAGGTAGGTACCTCCAGGTACCCCCTCCATGACAGGGCGCCCTGAATTTATGTTTATTAACGGCTCCTCCACCGGGGTCAAGACAATTTGAGGGCCAGATCCAGTCTGCCGACTGTGGGCCTTTTCACGATTGGCTTAAAAAAATGGCTTATTTAAATTTATACCAATACGATTGTGGGAAAAGCTTACCAGTTTGTATGTTTTTTTATACTTCATTTATATATTTGATCCGCTGACCGCTTGGAAGCCATCAGAATCCATATTTTTTTAGAAGAAAGGGGTTATGTGGTAGGATCTTTAAGAATGCTTAACTGGGATATTTATATATTCATGGCTCAAATATTAAGGATCATGCTTTTGACGTGAAATTAACGCATTTACGCGGTCAGCGATCCGCTGCCAGGCTTTGGTTCTCCGGGTTGCAAAGGCTTTAGCGTTCCCTTTTTCTTTTTTTAACGCAATTAACGCATGTGCAGAATGATCCGCCCCGTGCATCCCATCCGCTCTGTACTACAGTCACTTTAACGTTGTGGCTTTCCCATGATCTGAGTAGCTGACTAACCACGGACCTATAACTGCTGCAAGTCAAGAAACTCATTTTAAGAATGCAAGGCAGAAAATACCCTGGTACTGCTTTTAAGCAGGTGCTGTTCTGCTTAAAAAGAGACACACACACACACACACACACACACACACACACACACACACACACACACACACACACACACACTTATTACATATTGAATAAGTGGAAGATATTAAACTTTCCTTTTATTTTACTCATTTATTTTGAACATTGACTTGTTCAGCTATTTCCTGCCAAAGCTGGATTAGTTAATTATCTTAATCATTATTTAAAAGTTGGATGATCCCAAAAGCCCTGAATTTGTATTGTCATTCATTTATCTGATTTAATGGAGATGGTAGATGTAGAACTGTGGGACAGTGCCCAAGTTTGGGGACCATGAGTAAACTGTTCCTTCCTTCAAAGGTCTATCATGGATATTTAACTGCAGTTCTGTGAGTATCCCAACTTAACCATGAAGATGAACTGCAAACTGTAAGTCATAAGTTTCTCATTACTCTTGGGCACATTGATGTATTTTGGCTTCCTGGTGAGTTAACCCGTTACATGAAGGTTGATCTGAATAGTAAGGATGTTTTATTGGTTCATGGGTTACTGAGGTGTTTGGTTTATGTTGGTTTTAATGATTTGTTAAAATGGTTACAGGTTCTAAGTTATTGTTGTAAGCTGGAGTAATGGGTTGGGTTCTGATATCTTCAGTCTTCTTTTCAGCTACTCTCCTGAGCTCTGTATCTTCATCACATGCGTGTTGCTTTACTGATGAGAGTGTGGTCTGAGTGAGCCGAGGTGCATGCTGGGACACAGAGCTGTCTGAAGTCTACAGGTCTGTAGACACGCCCCCTCAGGGGATACCAAGTGTTTGAGAAACCGTCACGATGTCAGTTACATGGACTGGAATGTTCTTTAAGATGGAGACAGGGATTCAGAAGGAGTAACACCAGGGGAGATGAGGGGGCTCCTCATATCAACAGCTAAAACACAACTTCAGTCTGACACAGAGAACCATGGAACACATTCAACAATCCTCTCCAGACATCGTGACTCCTCAGGAACAGTTTCATTTCCAAGAAGGTCTTAATTGGGGCCATTCCAAGATGGATCCTGCTCCTCAAGATCCACCGCCCTCCACTGGGTGGTCTTCTGAACAGATGACCTCCTACCTGTCCTCAGGCTGACTAAAGCTGCACCGTTTGCATCTGTGAAGGCCCCTCATTCAGGAAACCACTGGATTACAAAGACATGACTTCAGAGACGTTGAATCAACCTGGGACACATTTTTGAGACGTCAAGCATAATCCATCACCAATGTGGGACGCCACTGAAAAATGTTGCACATAATTTACTTCTCCGGAGACATTGGTTGTTCTGTTCTGGGTGCCCTGGCAAGAGAGCTGGGGTTGGATGATGGAACGTTATTTGGCATGAAGTTTTTACCCTGCATGATTGTTTGGCCTTTTATGGCTTAGTGGTGTGTGCGTTTGGGTTTGACATGAGATGGATGATTTTTGAGCATTGCTAGGGTTAGGCTTAGGCTTAACGGCAGTTCGAGAACTCAGTGGAAGACCAATTGGTAATCGAAAAATACAGCTTGTTTTTGTGTGAACATGGGGTGTGGTTTGGGGTTATGGTATTTAAAACAAATGGCATATAATCTTTAATTATGTTAGGGTTAGGTGTCTCCCACTCACACCTGGCATGGGGTTCTAGGTGCGTGTCCTGGGTTCTATGTGTGTGTCCGGCTTGCTTTGACAGTGATAATGTTCATACGGGGGTCTGTGTGATTGGCTTGGGATATTGGAATGGTCAACTAAATCATACCTGATGGACGGCCGCATGTTTACTTAAGGGCCTCCAGTAGACATGAAGAGCCATGAGCGACGCTGCGGAGCCATATCCAACACACTGGGCAGGAAGGAGGGTATCCAACTCGAGTGTAAAAGGATGCAAGCGGCGTGTTCAGATCAGTGACTTCAAACTAGGACTAGACCAATCAGGATCAATGGAGGATGGACGCCTAAAGGAATTCCAAAAGGAGAGTCTGACGTTGGAAAGGGACCTAATTGGATATTCAAGATAACCTTCAGACCTGTAATGAGACGGCTCTTCCTACCTGGCTGGATTGATGGAGAGCCCTGGTCTTGCTCTCAGTTGGACGTCTTCTCAGGCTGAACTGTATTTGTTTCGGACAGGACTAGCTGAACGATTGGTTCCCTTAAATCAGAATCAATCTGGGAACTCCAACTAGTGCGCTCTTCGAGCTGAAGTTGTGCTCTTCGAGCTGAAGTTGTGCTCTCCAGCTGAGGAGGTAAGGAAACCTTCACTGGGGCTTCAAGGTGTAAAGAGGAGGATGTTTCAAAGTGTTCCATGGTACTCTGATGAAGACTGTTGTTGTGTTCCACTGGCTGAGAGGAAGAGCCCTCAGATCTTCCTCTTGGCCTTTCTCCTCTGAGAATCCTGGCGCCATCTTGAAGGATATTCCAGCTCATGTAACTGATCACGACAGATTCTCAAACACTTGGTTTCTCCTGAGGGGCGCGTCTATAGAACTGAAGACTTCAGAAAGCACTGTATCCCAGCATGCATCTCTGCTCACTCAGACCACACCCCCATGAGTAGGATGCAACACTCTAGTGATGGAGATGTAGGGTTTTATAAGTAACGAGGGAGCAGACAAAGGTGATTAGAACACAATTGCGTGTCAAGTCTGTAAATCTTTAAACCATTAAGCTGGTTGGATAGTTCAGGAATTGGGCTTCTTTTTATTATGGGCGGTCCTTTCACTCGGATGCCCACTTCTCACTGGACCTGTACATGTGTTGGCTGGCTGGCATGAGGCGGTCAGGGTGACGTTGCAGGGCTATGGTCGGCTCTCTGTGAGCTTAACGTTTAGATTTGCTCTGTATGGTTTGTACCCTGAATAATCTAGATAATTGTAAAATGTAGACACGGTTTTGTATTGAATGATTTTAGGTTTAAAGTTGTTGTTGGACGTACATGGTAGTTTGGTTCTTCGTACGGTTTTGAGTGATATAACTTGTACACACTGGGTGCATAATAATGTAAATGTACACTGAATAGTAGTAATGACCAACAGCAACAAACTGATCTCCTCAAGGTAAGTCTGTTGGCTGAGTTTTAATGAAGACCATCGCTGGACTTCAGGATCTTCCTCCATTCAGCTCAAGGTGAGGCGCTGGTTCTGTTTTTTCTTTGGTTGGTTCCGGCCGGAATGTTCGGATTCCAGTCGGACGGTTTGTGCTTCCCGCCGTGGAAGGTTCTGATTGCGGTCACTTGATTTAGTCCCAATGGTTAGCATAGAACGTTGTAGTCTTGACAACCAAAAGAAACCACCTGGCAGTTAGTTGGACGGGAGTCCCCTGAGGGAATCTGGTAGAACGTTCTGGATTGTATTCGCGTAACCTCGAGCCGTTGCCAACGGAAACTATTTTCCAGTCGTTTCCATTGGGAATTGTTGCCCCTTATCTTAAACAACTTAAGTTCGATATTAAATACATACTGACACGTGCGTCGTACAATATGTTGATCATTTCCGATAGTTGCGCCGTACTTTTAACCACGATGACGTGACGGGACTCTCGCTGCGTACAAAACGGTGTTCTACTTGCGGGCCCATTTTTGACATCAGTGACGGCTGAAAATCATTTCGAGGTGGCATTTCAACAGAACCCAGCACCTGAATATGGCTGAGTATATTTGATTCAATATCGATACTGCTTAGTGTTCTTTGTTACTTCAGCTTTTATACGTTCTAAATATCTGCTGTAATTAATCGCCACAGAAGTTAAACTGAGTTACCAACTGGATAATATCAAAGCTAAAATAATGGCCGTCCTTCCCACATGTTACAGTAGAAGATACTCTAGAACTGTACAAGGTTAAAAAGGTAACATGTAGTTGGTCCCAAGGTGTCTGCCTCCTCACCCAGAGCAAGACCTCCACCTCCTCACCCAGAGCCAGACCTCCACCTCCTGTCAGAAGTCCTCCAGAACAGGTCAGTGCTCTGGTGTGTGAGTAGAGTCTGCTCAGGTCAGTTTCAATGCATGGCCTGAACCATTTCTTTAAACTTGTGGACTGCTCTGTCTTCATTCCCAATAACGGGATGCTCATGTATGGCCTCTCAAGTCTTTTCTAGCCTTGAGTTATAAAATAATAGTTCAATTAATTGTGTAACTCGGTTTCGGATGAGTCAATTAAGTTTATTGTTGGGCAAATGCTGATATAAATCTGCTGCTGTAGCTGAAAGGTGAGGCTGAGAGGCTGGGGACCGGAGGCTTGTGGTGCCAGGATGAACCAGAGACTGAGGCTGGAGACCAGGGGGCTGCAGCACCGGACCAGAGGGTAACCATCACCAAGCTCATCTGAAACACAAAAATCCACGGTAGTTTTGATCATCTTATGATTTTAAATCTGTGCCAAGCTGTGATTTGAGTTAATTCATACGGGGGTTATGTAAGAGTCATATGAGCCATTATTGTTACTAGTGCTGCTACGACCGTAGTGGATGAATTGCTGAACGCGACAATCTGCCTGGTGGAGGAGCTGGTGGAGGCCCTGCCTGGTGAAGGACGTCTGTCGTGGGGTAGATGGAGCTTGAGGTTAGAAGTGATCATCACACTCACTGCCACTTCTCGTAGAATATTGCTACCACAAACTACCGGCGTTTGTACCATATATACCAGATGACTACATCTGTTTTACCACATGTTGAAGCAAGACTTCCGCTGTTTGTTCCAGACCAGGAATCTGTCTGACGAGAGCTGCTGGATTCCTCGTAAGTTTGTATTTACTTACATGGTTGACTTAAAAGGCAAAATACAGCTGTTCCTTTGACATGCGTTAACCAACTACCGCTGTGTTTTCTTACTAGAACATGTTTCTGGAGCGGAGGCGAGCTGGTAGGGGAGCCGTGAATCTGGAGGATGACCATCAGTCTACCAACAAGGATTGTAAGTTTGTATTAACCTAACAACAAAGTGGAATTAAAGGGCATAAAAATAAGACAAACTACATGTTTGTAACTTACCAGACGTTAGGGCCAGACTCGCGCTGTTTGTTGCAGACCAGGACTCTGGCTGAGGTGAGCTGATGGAGGAGCCAAGACTCTGGAGGACGACATTACTCTACCAACCAGGATCCTCGTAAGTTTGCATAAAATAAACAGAGTGGACTTGTTGTAACGCAGGATTAGTTTGTCCAGTACAAGTTACAGCATACTACTGTGGTTGTATACCAGACAAACTACAGCTGCTACTTTGTTACGCGCCATTACTAGCCCAACTACTCCTGTGTTTGTGACCTTACATTAGAGCCCAACTACTATTGTGTTTGTTACCTGATATTAGAGACAAACTACTCCTGTGTTTGTTACCTTACATTAGAGCCCAACTACTACTGTGTTTGTTACCGGATATTAGAGACAAACTACTAACTACTGTGTTTGTTACCTTTCATTAGAGACAAATTACTACTGTGTTTGTTACCTTACATTAGAGACAAATTACGTTTGCAACCAGACCAGGAATCTGGAGGACTGATGGAGAAGCCATACATCTGGAAGGCAAATCCTGAGGACAACCTGGACTCTACCATCAAGGATTCCTCGTAAGTTTGCATTATCTGGACATAGTGGACTAGGTAGGGGGTTTGGGGTTCAACTCTCAAACCAATGTTGCTGGGTTCAAGTCCTCAGTATACAGTGATGCGTCCTTGAGCAAGGCGCACTAAAGCCTGCCTGCTCCTTAATGACTTATCTTTGGTTCAGATAATTTTGCCTCTTTTGAATATTGAACCTAATCAATGTCCTTGTTTGGTCCGGACAGACACACCTGAGCTGAACCTCACCTGATCCTGTTTGGTCGGGGGTAGAAACACCTGAGCTGAACTCGCCCTGATCCTGACATCCTGCTGGTCCCGTCTCCTCAGTTCATCTGCGCCTCGTCCTCCAGAAGACCTGCTGAGCTCAGCAATCTGAGGCTGATGGATAAATGACCTCCAGTGGGAGTGATCTTCTTGACCCCACATGTAACGTGTGCTTCCACACGCCTTTCCCTCACGTCTGTCACTAACCTCACCACTTCACTACTCTCTTCTGCTTCCTCTTCTTCTTCTTCTTCCTTCTCTGTTGTTTGAACCTTTACACGGAAGGCGCGTCTTCCTGCCCTCAGAGGGTTCAGCGTTAGGGTTGAGAGTCAGGGACAGAGCTGGTCAGGGAGGACTGCTTTTACACAAACCTCTTCACTTCCTTTCGGAATGGTGGTGACATTTTGAAAAGATTCATTTGGGAAAATGTTTTCCTCTGCTTTCCTTTACAAAATTGTATTAAACTTGTGTGTGTGTGTGTGTGTGTGTGTGTGTGTGTGTGTGTGTGTGTGTGTGTGTGTGTGTGTGTGTGTGTGTGTGTGTGTGTGTGTGTGTGTGTGTGTGTGTGTTAGAGTTTGACCGAGCAGCAAGGGTGATCTATGAGGTTCCCCACGAGGACTCTGAGGTGGACGGCACCAGCTCGTCCAAAGGGTCCTCCCAGTGGGTGAGTCTGTCGGAGGGCTAGGGGGTTCCACTCCCAGCCAGAAAGTACCGGGTTTGATCCCCAATGTCCCCAGTCTAACCTGTAGGCATCATTCAGCAAGAAGATCATAACCCCTATCTGTTCCTGATAGAGGAACCCCAACGCTCGCTAGTTACTTATATAACAGTACTGCCTCGTACGCAACGAAAAACAATAATCGGAGGAGTTGGAACATGGTTATCATCGTGTTCTCCATTGTTCAGATTCTGGATAAAAATACGCCCATCGTCCAACTCAGGTTGTTAGTGGGAAGGGAGATGATGTTGTTGACTGTGCTCTTTACACAAGCGTCATGAAGAAGTACTCTCCCACACCCCTAGAACAACCTAGATTGGACTAAACCTCTTATCGAGTACCACGCCACCAGTGTTTTGCGCAATGGGTAAATTACTTTTAACCACCGTGTTGATTGTGGATGAATTCTTATTCAAGAAAACGGAAAAATCGATAGTGGAAATGTATTATCAATCGAAAACATAAAACATAGTGCCCAGGGGAATGATACATAGTTGATTATAGACTTCGTGTTTTATTTATATGAATTCATGCAAAAATGTGTCTCATAATCCGTCTCTCTTTCTCTCTGTCTCTCCCTCTCTTTCCCTCGGACAGTGTCAGGTACCCGTGTATGAGTCCTTCGACTACTTTGAGCGTGTGGTGGAAATCAAGGGCGGTGGATGAAGGAGTCTCAATCTGTTGTTTCCCTTGTTGGTTTTGTAAATATCTCTGATACGTTCTGTCATCTTCTGTGTCCGTCCATGTTTTAAATAAGCTAATTGAAAGTCATAAATTAACTGTGAAACAGCAATGAAGCCTTATTGTAATTGATGATGAGTGATGATTGTATGTAAATGTAAATAAATTATTTTTATAGAGTAACTGATATTCTCTAATACTTCAGCAGACCGCAATGTGGTCTGCCCTTTATTTCCACAAGGCCTGTGTGTGTGTGTGTGTGGGTGTGGGTGTGGGTGTAGGTGTGTGCGTCTAGATCTTTTGCGAATGCTGTCAGTGCGGAAACGATCTTAATCTGAGGAAGTGCAGTGTGAGACTGCTAAACTTGTGGAAAAAAGTAATCTTCCACCCCACAGGTTGTTAATTGGTTGATTGGACAAAGCGAAAAGCTAAACATTAGGCAGGTTTATCTATGACCGTCGCTAATGGTAAACTGTTGAGGATTGGGCGTGGTTTCTCTGAGTGGTAAAGAAGAGGCTCTATGCGGTAGGCCATGGACAGGAAGTGAAGAACTCGTCTGTGACATCCGTTCTCATCGAATGTAGACTGCAAGGCTACCTTCGGTGGTCGACCGGATTTTTTTTAGCATCCTTTGCAACACGTCCAAGAAGGGATAAGAGGTTCCATTTAACTAACATGCCTGCTTGCTTATTCCAAACGTGTTTTAAGCAAGACTTATGATGTTCAACGTATCGACTTTTGACTTTAAATGTATACAGACGTGTTGACTTGCATATACTTGTTGACTTTTACCTGTACGCTTGCGTATGTTTGTGGTTAGAGGAAGAAAGTTTGTGTGTGTGAATGTGTGTGTGTGTGTGTGTGTGTGTGTGTGTGTGTGTGTGTGTGTGTGTGTGTGTCTGTGTGTGTATGTGTCTGGGGGAAGTGGGAGGTACGATGTCTGAAAGAAAACGATCACAAGTGCTGAGTGGTGCATCAGTGGAGGATGGAGTTTCCACTGAGGACTATGTTGCTTCTCTCTCTGGGGCTGCTGCTGGCTCGGGGTGAGTACCGGGGGGTATGTTACCAGTTACATGGGGTACCTGGAAAGCATTTAGATATTACTTTATTTCACCCGCAAATCAGTTTTGGTAAAAATGGTAAAAAGAATAAATATATAATAGTGCGAATTACAATATATGTTGAAAAGTGTTCAATCTATTGCTGAATGTTGCTGAACAAACTAGAGGCATCTTAAATTTGAACCATGATGCTAAATTAAAAGATATATCAGTTTAAGGATTACATTTGTGGTTTGGTGTCGATGAGGGGATAGCTGAGCCGTACTGATCAGGATATGGGGGTACATATGAGACAGAAAATGTTGGGAAACGCTAGTGTATATTTCAACTTAACAGAAATTTTAATTTAATATCATAAAATAATATTACAATTTTCCTGAGTAAATCCAAATGAGAATTATATGTAGTGTACTAACCTGTTTGACTTTTGGACAAAAGATACCGTTTTCGATCCCGGAATGGCTTTTAAATTGGTAAATAGTGAAATAAATTGCTCTCTAAACTATTGCTGCTCTTTTGCTTTTGTCTTGTTCCAGAAACCTTTACCAAGGACGATATAAAGCTGTATGAGACGGCAGACGTGGAGGTCTCGGAGGGAGACAGCGTCACACTCCATTGTTGCTTGAGAGCCGTCGACCCCACAAAGTATAGAATGAAGTGGTTGAAATATAAGGGTCAAATTCTTCACCAACCAACAGCCGTGAGGTATGACGGAGAGGGCTGTGGTTCGGCCCTGTCACCTGTGAACAACGGTACCTGTGGCTGTGCCACTCTGACCCTTCCCAACGTCACCCGCAACCACACTGGACGTTACATCTGCCAGGTGACCATCGATAGGCCCATACTTATTCAGTATTGGGGAAACGGCACGATGATCACTGTCACGGAACGACAGAGCCCAACCAACGGAACAACACAAAAAAGTATGTTTTTTTTTTATAAACTTATGGCTTAGTTTATATTCCAAACAAAAACTATTTTTGGTTTAGTTTGGTACCAGAGTTTAATGGTCCATTGTAATATCAGAGAGGATAGGCAAGGGGTTCAGGTTATTCAGCTCCCTTCCGAACGTTTCTGGGTTTGATCCCCAATGTCCATTACCTAACTTGTGGGTATCCTTGAGCTTGATGCCCTTTATCTTTTCCTGCTCCTTATTGGCATGTATCTGAATTTACTGTAATTATCGTTGGATAAAAGCTTCTGTTTGATGACTATGTACTAAATGCTAATATTCTCAATCCCTTTTCAACCCCTTTGTCTGACCAAAGATTCGGCTGAACACGCTGCAATGCAATTCCCCGTCGTCGCTTCGCTGGGAATAGTAATGGCCGCCGTGTTCTTTGTCACTCTGTTATGTCTGTGGAAGCTGCGGAAGAGACAAGGTACAAAACAAATTGTTCGAATCGAAAGACCGGACATTTTACATCATGCTATGAGTCCTGTAGCTTTCAGCCTGTTCCCATGAACTCACATCTTTTTAGACTAACCCTGATAAACACATAAGGAAATGTCTGAAAACGAATTTAAAACATTCTAAGTACTAAAGGGATTACAGCTTATTAGCATGAATCAAAAAACCTTTTATAGTATTTTTTTATATGCATGGACATATTTTTCTGTGTATTTTGTGAATTTTTTTCCGTTTGGATGTGTTTGAATTCCTAACTGGTCCATTTCTGTGTGTGTGTGTGTGTGTGTGTGTGTGTGTGTGTGTGTGTGTGTGTGTGTGTGTGTGTGTGTGTGTGTGTGTGTGTGTGTGTGTGTGTGTGTGTGTGTGTGTGTGTGTGTGTGTGTGTGTGTGTGTGTTGGACGGACGGACGGACGGACGGACCGAGCAGCAAGGGTGATCTATGAGGTTCCCCACGAGGACTCTGAGGTGGACGGAACCAGCACCAGCTCGTCCAAAGGGTCCTCCCAGTGGGTGAGTCTGTCGGAGGGTTAGAGGGTTCCACTCCCAGCCAGAAAGTACCGGGTTTGATCCCCAATGTCCCCAGTCTAACCTGTAGGCCTCATTCATTGACATTTACATTTAGGGCATTTAGCAGACGCTTTTATCCAAAGCGACTAACATCGGTTGAAACACTGACGGCAGAGTCAACCACGCAAGGCGACAGCCAGCTCATCAGGAGCAGTTATGGTTAACTGTGTCTTGCTCAGGGACACATCAACACTCAGCAAGGAGGAGCTGGTGATCGGACTAGCAACCTTTTGGTTACAAGGTTGCTCTACCTCCTGAGCTAAGCCCATCCCCATTCAGCAAGAAGATCATCCCCCCTATCTGTTCCTGATAGAGGAACCAAAACGCTCGCCAGTTACTCATATAACAGTAGTGCCTCGTACGCAATGAAAAACAATATTCTGAGGAGATGGAACATTGACATCATTGGAGCAGGGTTTGCGTTCTCCATTGGTCAGATTCTGGATAAGAATCGTCCAACTCAAATTTTTCGTGGAAGGGGAGTTGATGTTGCAGACTGTGCTCTTTACACAACACGTGTTATGAAGCAGTACTCTCCAACACCCCTAAGACAACCTAACTCGGACTAAACTTCTCCTTGCGTATCATGACGCATTTAACACAATGGGAAAATTACTTTTGACCAAGTGTTATTTGTGGGTGAATTCCCATTCAAAGAAAATGAAATAAATTCTAAAAGCTTATTATCAATCATAAACGTCAAGCATAATAAGGATATATGTTATATGTTTGTTTAAATCCCCTGAGAATACATAGTAGTTCTTAAACATTGTGTTTTATGCATATGAACATTACATAATCTGTCTCTCTTTCTCTCTGTCTCTCCCTCTCTTTGTCTCTGACAGTGTCAGGTACCCGTGTATGAGTCCTTCGACTACTTTGAGTGTGTGGTGGAAAGCAAGGCCAGTGGATGAGGGAGTCTCAATCTGTTGTTTCCCTTGTTGGTCTTGTAAATATCTCACTCTGATACGTTCTGTCATCTTCTGTTTCCATCCAAGTTGTTTTTAAATAAGCTAATTGAAAGTCATAATTTAACTGTGAAATAGCAATGAAGCCCTATTAGATGTAATTGATGATGAGTGATGATTGTATCTCATTGTGAATAAACAATTTTAATATAGTAAATCATGTCCTCTGATACCTCAGCTATGGAAGAATAGACCGCAATGTGGTCTGGCCTTTATTTCCACAAGGCGTGTGTGCGTGTGTGTGTGTGTGTGTGTGTGTGTGTGTGTGTGTGTGTGTGTGTGTGTGTGTGTGTGTGTGTGTGTGTGTGTGTGTGTGTGTGTGTGTGTGTGTGTGTGTGTGTGTGTGTGTGTGTGTGTCTAGATCTTTTGCGAATGCATGTTTTTATTCGTAGATGTTGATGAGCAAACTATCTTGATCAAAGGGAGCGCAGTGTGAGAATGTGTAACGTGTGGGAAAAAGTAATCTTCCACATAGCAATGCAGGGCGTTTATTGGTTGATTTGATGAAGCTAAAACCCAAACATGAGGCAGGTTTCACTCTGTCCGTCGCTAATGGTAAACTTTTGAGTAATGGGCGTGTATCTCTGTGTGGTGAAGAAGAGGCTCTATGCAGGAAGTACTAAGTAGTTCATGGACAGGAAGTGAAGAACATGTCTGCGACGTACATTCTCATCGAATGTTGACATCAGAGCTACCTTTGGTGGTCGTCTGGCTTTTCTTTAAACCAGTTCAAAGGATTTGTGCTTGCATCCTTTGCAACACGTCCATGAAGTGATAAGAAGTGGTTACATTTAACTCACATGTCTGCTTGCTTATTCCAAACGTGTTTTAAGCAAGACTCATGACATTCAATGTATACACTTATGACTTTAAATGTACAAATATACAAACATGTTGACTTTGAATGAATGTATTTGTTTACATTTACCTGTATGTGTACGTCAAAGTCCAAGTATACTTTATTATCCCAGAGTTGGGACATTTGTTTGGTCAAAATGCATCACATTTAAGCATACAAGATGGTACCCCCGACACACATAACATTTAGGAATAAAGAAGGTATGAATACAAATCACAACCTTCCCCCACTTACACTTCAGTCAATCAGTAGCAGGCTTGAAACGCATAGGCCTTAAACAACTTTGCAAATTAAATTAAAAACATCAAAATAAAAACAGTGTTGCAAGAGTGGACGAAACAATTCATTATCTTGACCTGTGTCTTTCATTAAAAAATCGAATGGCTGAGCGGACAGATGACATGCTAAACCTTTTGGCTCTAATAGACCTTTGTAGCAGCCTACTGCTGCCGCAATTGCCGAGTTGAAACCTCCTATATAACGGGCGGGCAGGGTATCTGCTCAGCTTTATTCACAATAAGATCTGACCATAGATGAGTGACTGACCTCTGACTAAATCCAATCATTTTGCTCGCTGTCTTTACCAAACAAAACAATTTATCTTGGTCTTTTTGAGCATGATCCCGCATACACAGACTAAGCTAAGCCAGAGGACAAAACGCTCTGAAGGACCGTTTTGTAAAAGAATTGTAAAATAACACAGTCCACCTGAAAGTACCAGTTAAGCTTATGTAAAAAAACATCCACTGTTGTAATTCTTTTTTATGCCTCAGATGTAGTACTTATCTCAAATTTGAGTTGGTCATCAATTTCAATGCCTAGGTGGTTGCAGCTTCTAACCCTCTCAATTGGTTTGTCATTAAAAATGATATTAGTGTGGTTGTGGTCAGATAGAGAAAGAGATTTTGTGTGTGTGTGTGTGTGTGTGTGTGTGTGTGTGTGTGTGTGTGTGTGTGTGTGTGTGTGTGTGTGTGTGTGTGTGTGTGTGTGTGTGTGTGTGTGTGTGTGTGTGTGTGTGTGTGTGTGTGTGTGTGTGTGTGTGTGTGTGTGTCTTTCCCGAATGCATGTTTTTCTCTGTGGATGCCCATGAGTTAACTATCTTAATCTGAGGAAGCGTAGCGTGAGAATGCGAAACATGTGGAAAAAAACGATTCAGGGTGTTGATTGGTTGATTAGGTAAAGCTTATTCATTCTACTTGCTGTAGTTTGGTCTGGCTTTGCGAGACTAGGTAAAGCTAAACATGAGGCAGGTTTCACTTTGCCCATCGCTAATGGTAAACTGTTGAGAAGAGGGCGTGTTTCTCTGTGTGGTGAAGAAGAGGCGCTAAGCAGAAACTAGGACACGGACAGGAAGTGCAGAACATATCTGGGACATCCGTTGTCCTCTAGTCTAGGCTACCTTTTGTTGGTCGACCAGAATTTCTTTAAAAGGTTCAGAAGTTAAAATAATGTGTGCTTGCATCCTTTGCAACACGTCCAAGACGTGAGAATG